>NC_056731.1:810745298-810797798 GCF_019279795.1 Protopterus annectens | reverse complement strand
CTGTAGTGCAATCCTGGAGTTGGTATATTTAATTTACGGGGAGTGTGGGGGGCAGAGTTTTGGGTTTTAGATGTTCTGGTCTCAATGTTATGAAATTAGATGTTATGGGTTTAAGATGTTTCAAAGTAGACCCATATATATATATATATATATATATATATATATATATATATATAATGTTTGCAGTGAATGTAAACTAATAGAGGTCAGTCTGAGGTGCATTTGGCCCATTTTTAATTTTTCTGTCCCTACATTGTTAGGGTTATATCTGTGTAATGTCTTGAAATTTAGTAAAAAAAAAAAATTACGGCCATGATACTTTGAGAAAAAAATCTGTATTTAATTATATTTGGAAAGGGACATAAACAGTTTCAACTTGAACTCTTGATATTTCACAATTTCCTTCAATATTTTTTTCCTGTTAAACTTTTAAATGATGAAAATACTTTTTAAGAGCAAAGAAATATTATTTACAGTAATTATCTTGAAAAATTTAGAATATTTAGGATGTTGGACGTCGGTATATATCACTTTTGGCCTTCTGAAAAAAAATTATGTACACATTTGTTAGGACTCAGATCTGATATGTGTTCTGTCAATCATGAAAAAAAAGGTAAAAAAAAACATAATTTTTGGAACAATGTTTTTTAGAAAAAAAAAGGAAAACCAGTAACTTATTACTGAAAACTATGGTATTTCAGATAATTATTTATTTTATGTATTTATTTATTTATTTTACATTTGTTGACCTAGTTTGTCCGGCTAAGCTGATAGCCCTTTTTCAGCAGAGACTCGGGGAGAAAAGCTCCACAACATTTACATTTAAAATTTGAAACAGTAAAGAAAATAAATATGTAAACAAAAAGACTTTGACAGCACTTAAATTGAAAATATACAAAGGAAGTATGAAAATCTAAGATGAGAAAATTACAATCTAGAAAATAAGTAGGGTGAATAAAGTTTATTTACATATACAATATATAATAAAAATGAAAGAAAGAAAGTAATGGTCATTGATACAGCCAGGTAGTTGTAATAAAAGAAAGTTTGCAGGTGGTAAATAAGTAAGGGTATTATAAGAAGGAGTAAAAGTCAAAGTTAAATGTTTTCATCCAAAACAGACTTCTTCAGATCTGAGGTTTAATCTGAAATTAGGCAATATAAATACACCAAAAAACATATTTTTGAAAACATTACACCAAATAAAATTTAAAACACAATCAAAGTGATGACGTGTAAAATCAGTGCATTGAAGGTTTAGAAGATGCTTAAAAACATAACACTAGAGCATAAAATTCCATCTATAGTATATATGCAAGTAAAAGTACAATGCAACATATGAACGGTACTTCAAAATTTACTTAATATTTAAGTGTCCATTTAAGCCTAGATATTGATCATTTAGTTTAATTTGACATCTAAGTTCCATTATGTCTAAGCTATTTTCATGATCACTCCTAAAAAGTGAATTTCTTAGAATGCGAACATATCACATTATGCTTCTATGAAATGATGTTGGGATTCTTAGTTATGACACCATAACAGTGCTCACTAATTGTGGAAGAAAGTTTTCTCTTTTCTTTTCTTGCTTATATAAAAGGAATCACCACAACATGTAGCAATACATACAGCCAATTCACTGTTGCACAGCAATATGTGATCTTGACAAATTCAACACAGAACAATTTAGATATAAAATATACAACTTAGAAAAAGTTTCTAATATTTTTAAGGGCTGTAACAGCTTTTTTTCAATTTATTGCCTTTTTGCCAATAAAAATTGGGGTCCCACCGAGTATCTGCATCATCTCTATGTATTCTTAGGCTCAAGTCCAAAAACACAGGAGAAGAGCAAATTTTGAAAATCTTCTCCTTAAAACTTCTTTTTGTGGGGGAGCAAGTCCCCCTGCACCTCCTACCCTTGGAAAAAGAGAATATTCCAATAAATGGCATCTCAAACTTAGTATATGTAAGTCCGATCTTTCAGCCATTCAGTCTCCATATTTTTGGACTGTTTCTAGTGGGTCCCCACATTTCAAATGGTTACCATATCAGCACATAGTTTTCTAGTTGTCAAGCAGAATATGTTTAATACTACAGTCACCAGAACCTATGGACTGTGTCTAAAATGTGTCTGCTAGGATCAGTCCACTACCATGATGAAGAATCAACCAGTTGCTAAATCAATAATTAAAAAAAATTGTAGAGCTTTTACTGTTTAGAAAACATGTAGAAAGATTCTTTGTTATTAGTCTAAGTTTATTTCTACCAAAAGAGGGCTAGACCCATGCTGGCCTGTTGAACAAATGGTTAATCATTTAAGATATGATGTCTGAACTTAGTCAATCACAACAAATGCTAAAATGTTATTTTGGGTATCTGTTGAAAGCAAATGTGGGTGAATATATACTAATTCAGAGGCTGTGTTACCTCAGTAATTTTCCTACTCCTAGGTAAAGTAATATTTGAGGTAGCATATGTAAGTAGCAGGGATGTGGGACACAATTCTCCAGATAAGAAGTATAAGGATGGAGGAGGGGGTAAAACAGTCCTGAAAAAAAGGCTTAAGTAATGTCACTGTCAGTCTTGTAATTTGCTGCTAATTTATTTTTAAATCACAGTTTAGTTTTAAGACATTCAAGACCTTCAGTTTTGGGTTTGGTACTGGTAATAATGAGTCATTATTTTCTGGGCATGCTTAAACATGTCTACAGATTGCAAAAATCCAGGACAGTTTGTGAGGACTGTATCTACCACTGCAGCACTTAAGAGGCTAAGTTACTTTCCTATAGGTGTGCCACCCTTATGAACACTATTTGTTGTAGTGAACAGTAAGACTTCATTGATGCCACCATGGCAAAAAGTGATGCCATTCCTTATAACATATTTAGCTGCAGAGTGAGATGGTACAGTATGCTCCTATGGGTGAGACAGCCCATGTTAAAGATATGTATACTGTGCACCTGAGGAAGACATGTGTGTGCTACAAAAAAGAAAGCCTTCTGGGGCAGACAAGAAGGTCTTTAGAGACAAAGAAAGAACTTTAGAGATGTCCAGCTACCATACCAGAAGAGTAGGCTCAGAGCTTGGGTTAGAATCCTCTGAAAAGTCATCTAATTCAGGAAGATTCCTTATGGGAAGGTTAGCACTTCTGGGAAGACGTATAGTACAGTTGAACTTGAATATGAATTTTATAGTTATCTATCTGGAGTATTCATGGGTGAATAGGGTAATCAGAAGGTAGAGTAGATAATAGAAACAATTACACAGAAAGTGTCAGGACAGCTAAAAAGGAAGGCAAATATCTATCAGTTATACAACAGATTTTAGAAAAATAGGTACAATGTAATGAGAAATGAAAACATCTTAGTGAAACTGCAGCTGGCCACATCATAAACATATAGAGTGGTTGTCTAAACATTAGAAGGATAATAGCAGTAAAGGAGATATGACTTTTTGACATGCAATTTTGGAGTTATGCAAAAAGTGCCAGGAACACAGGAAAAATATGGAGTGAAGTCACCAATTTATGGCAGAAAGGGTAACATGTGGAATGTTTGTTGCTTAAGCTGAATAGAGCAGTGATAATGTATTAGACGAGGTTGAATGGAATACTATAAATAAGCAAGCATGAACATATGAGCATGAGTGATGGAGGCTGTGCACCCCCTATGTACATGGTCTGACATGAGAGAAGTCACCTTGATACATGTGTAAGCTGTAACATGGGGTAGAAAAATATCTCTGCAAGTAACACTGATAGAAGATAGTGAAATCTTGAACCCGATTAGGTTTAGTCTAACATGGACAGTAAAATTAATGGTCTAAAGCCTGCTTAGTTGTGGAAATTCATTTTCTAGATACAAGACCAACCTGCTTTGAAACCTCTCTGGGAGAATACAGACTTCTGTTTAAAGTATGGAGATGTAATGATAATCCATAGTTTGCTCCAAATCATATAAATTATGTAGTAACATCAACATTCACTAGACATATGGGTTAATATGGGTGGTGAATATGCCTTTAGGTAAGTGGTAGTGTTAGCAGAGGAGCTCAAACATGAGTATGTAAAAGCTGATAAAATAAACTAGATCACCCCTAAGGATATTTTTCTTTAGATCAGAGCAGGAAACAAGGGAAACATCAACAGTGTATGCTGAATGAAGGCGGGAAGCTTATTGAAATACAGTGGTTTGGCAAATTTAGCTAGATACATGCCTACCTTTCTTGTTCTTTTAAAGGAAGGTTTTAACCATGAGTTTACGAATATGTTATAGGGTCATAGGTTCATAGGTTTATACTAGGCTATCTGCCCTAGGGCATTTATAAGCCTAGCCAGAGTGTGTTTGGCTTTCGCCACCCATTTTAAATGAATTTTGCTATGCCCTTTTTCGAGGTTAGTATACTGTGCCTCTGTCTAACAGTGACACAGAAGTGATACCCAGGGTAAACCTACGATCTCCCATCCACTCATCAAGATTCCTCTTGAAGAGAGTCAATGAGGGACTCTGCCTAACCTGGACTGGGATTTTATTCCAGAGTGAAGGGAGCCTCTGGGTTATGAATCTGTCCCTCCAGCATGTCCTATTTATTTCAGTGCTGAGGTTCAAGTCTCTCGAGCACATAGCTCGATGGGATTTGGATTTTCTGAGGTGCAGCATGTCCATTAATTCTGGGTTGGACATGGCTTTATATGTCAGGCACAGATCGCCTCTGAACAGGCGGTATGCCACTGAGTAGCGCTGGAGTTTCTTTAACCGGGCAGCATATGGCATCTGTTTGAGCCCTTTGATCCTCTTGGTGAGGTACGTTTGGGGTCTTTCCAGTTGCTGCAGGTGTCTGGTAAGGTACATCCCAAAAGGGGCATTGTACTCAATTATGGGCCTGATGAGGGATGAGTAAAGAGGCACGATGACCTCCCCTGATCTAGATGTGAATCCCTTCATGATTAGGTGGGCTATATAAAATGTTTTTCTAACCACTTTGGCCACGTGGTTTTCAAATGAGAGATTGCTACCAACTTGGGTCCCCAGGTCCCTAATTACTTCTTCCGTACTTAATGGATTACCACCTATGTGGTAATTTGTGGGCACTTTGTTTTTGCCAAAGAGGATGACTATACACTTTTTGGCATTTAGCTTGAGGCCATGGCTCTGGCACCAGTTGTCTGTTTCTATGAGGCCCTTTTGGAGGATGTTTGTGTTGGCTGGAGAGTCAATTATGGTGCCTAGTTTGCAGTCATCTGCGAACTTGGTCAGCCACAGTCCTTCCGTGTTGGCCTGTACCTCCGAGAAATATATACCGAACAAGAGAGGTCCCAGAACTAGCCTTGTGGGACACCACTTGTAACTGGTTTGGAGTCTGACATGGCTCCAGCAATTCTAACCATGTGGGTTCTGTCCTTGAGCAAGTTTGTAACCCATCTAGTGACATAGGGGTTTATATTTAAGCTGGTGAGCTTATCTATAATGCCCGAGTGGGGTATTGTATCAAAGGCGAGGTCCAGGTAGGCTGTGTGGACCACCTTCCTCTCGTCAATGGCCTTGGTGACTGTTTCAAAGAAATCAACCAGGTTTAAGAGGCAGGATCTGCCCTTAACAAAGCCGAACTGGGTAGGATCCAGTGTCCGTAGGTCCCCAATATCTTTATTTATGAGGTCCATGATGATCCTTTCCATAGCTTTGCAGACCAAGTTAGTCAGGCTTATGGGGCAATAGTTTCCAGGATCCGTTGAGGCACCACCTTTGTGGAGAGGGACCACTGTTGCTGTACGCCACTCTTTGGGTACATATCCTGTAGTAAGGCTGAGATTGAACAGTAGTTTTATATTTGGGTTTAGCTCTTCTTGGAGTTCATGTAGGATGCAGCCTGGGACACCGTCTGGTCCCATTAATGCTGTGTTTTTTGCTTTGGAGAGGGCGGCTCTTACCTGGGCATCTGAGATGTCAGGGGTGCAGCACTCTGCTGGGATAGATATTTGCCCTTTTGGTGGGGGGGGGGAGTTTGCACTGAACCTGTCAGCTAGGATGTTGGCAATGTCTGTGGGTTTGATGTATTTTTTGTCATTTTGGACTAATTCTGAGCATATCTGGGAATTCCCACCCAGGTTCCTAATATAACTAAAGAAAGCCTTGTGATTAACCTTAGTGTCCTGTGCAATTTTTCTCTCGAAGCTGGCCTTAGACAATTTTATGAGTGCCCATAGTTTTTGCTAATACTGATCAGAGACGCCTTCCCTTTTTGGGATTTTGCTCTATCATGTAGTAGCTTCCTCCTTCTATTGTATAGTTTGTTTATGGCTGGGGTCCACCAGACAGGATGCCTGCCTTTGGAGGATTGGGTCTTGGATTTATTTGGGATTGCATGATCCATGCATTCCTGAAGGTGTTCATAGAATGTGTTTATAAAGGATTCTGTGGTCTGGGCCGTATTTTCCACAGGCCCGGGGGCTTTGAAGGATTCCACCTCGGTTTTGAGGAGTGTGAAATTTGCTTTAGAGAAGTTTTTCACTGTGGATTTCTGGGCAGGGGGTGGGGTTGGGATGTGAATATCCAGTGATATTAGTTTATGGTCTGATCTTACCAGTGAGCCATACACTTCTGATCTGGAGCATGGAGCTGCTATGTTGGTGATGATCAGGTCCAGTATGTTTTCCCCTCTTGTGGGAGTGGTAACAAGTTGTTCCATCGCATTTGAGTTTATAAATTCTAGGAACCTTTAGGCTAGGGTGTTGGAGCTAGAGTAATGCTCCCAGTCTATGTTTGGGTAGTTGAAGTCGCCCAATATAATGGTGTTTGGAGAGACCTTCATATTTTCCGGTGTTCTCAGGAAGGCCGAGTGGGGTTCCTGGGTTTGGGAGGGTGGTCTGTAGCAGGCTATAAACTGGAAGGCAGTTTTACCCACTGTTAGTTGCACATGGATAGTCTCTGATGCTTCATGCTGTGCCACCAACCTGGACGTGTGGGTATCTTTGACAAATATTGATATTCCCCCTCCTTTTGTGGTTCTGTCCAAGTTTTGGGGCCGAAAAGCATGGTATGAGGTATAACCTGGTAGTGCTGGGGTGCTCTCGGGAGCCTTGAACCAGGTTTCTGTTACTGCACAGATATCGATGTTCTCCATGCTAAGGAGAGTTTTGAGTGTGTGCATCTTGAGGTTTAGACTTCTGACGTTGAGTAGCATTACTCTTAGTTTCTTATCCCTTGTGATACCTATGGAGGTGGGTTTTTCTTTTGAGCCTTGCCTAAAAAAGGCACTATGGGGGTGAGAAGAACCTTTGCCAATATCCAAATGCCCTAGTGAAGCATCGTGGCTTGTCGAGCATGTCATCCCAGGCTGACAGGCATTGGATCCCCCATTGGATTTTTTTGTTTGTTAGACATGGGACAGTTTAAACAGACTAAAAAGAGTTGCGTGTCTTTCAGTGAAAATTTCTGTTACTGACACTTTACTGAACTGGTTGTGGAAATTTCAGTAACTGGCATTTACTGTTCTCTCCAAGGTTGTGGTATTTATAGTAAAGAGAAAGGTGATTTTTTTTTTTGTTTGTTAGACATGGGAATCCCAGTGGAAGACAAGAGGAAGGCTCTTACCAAAAGGTTTTGGCACTAATGCCCTGGAGTGAAACACGTGTATGAAATTGCCCAAAGTATCAGTTTCAGCACTGGTGAACCAGAGCTGTAAAGACAAAAAAAAACTAGAAAATGAATAATTTTAAAGGAGACATTACCCTTTGATTTGTCCAGTTTAAACAGACTAAAAGAGTTGTGTGTCTTTCAGTGAAAATTTCAGTTACTGACACTTTACTGAACTGGTTGTGGAAATTTCAGTAACTGGCATTTACTGTTCTCTCCAAGGTTGTGGTATTTACAGTAAAGAGAAAGGTGGTTTTTGTTTGTTTGTTTGTTTTATTAACATTTTTAGAATCCTGGCAATATTGGGAGTAGTATGTTTAGATGAGGGGTTGGGCCAGAGGCATGAAACTGTGGAGTGCAACAGGGAAGGCTGCTGTTGCAAAAATTGTCTATAGCAATGTGTGTGATGTTTTTCTAAGCAAATTGCTTTGACTGAGATTTTATATTTTGTGTTTTGGTGTAGTAAGGCTCAGTGATTCATTATGAATTCATGTAAACAGTTAAAAAGAAAGAGACAGATTTCTATAGTCATTTAAAATCAATGTACTGCCCTAGGGGCTGCCATCCACCTAAACAAGTGAATGGGGGCAAGGTTTAAAAGAGACAATGAAAGCTATGCCACAGTTGGTGCACCCATCTGCAACTAAATTTGAGGAGGTGTCCCTGCTAAAGCAATTATCTGCTGAGAAATTGTACCTAGCAATGGCCCCATTAACAATAAAGGCAACTTCTGGATAAATATCAGCACATTGGTAATGGGCTACAAGTGCATGGTCCTGACTTCTCCTCCCACCCACTAGTATACTTTAGTTAGCATAGGAGTGGGGAAGAAACTGTGCTTGCACATGAATGTAAACTACAAATTTTCGATGCTATACATTTGCCATTACAATTCCAGTTTATTCCAAGCAGTACTGGAAGTATCATAGAGGTGAACATCTTGTGGAAAGCAGAAGCTGTGACAGATGCATTTTGAAACAAGATGCATGTGAAACTAATTGGTTTGATATGGATGGCAAAAATAATAGCATGCACAATGATTTCTTTTATGAATCACCATGAGATTTGTAGCACTGTTGCAAATGAACTTGGCAACAGAGAAGGATTCGAGAATCATCTGTAAACCAGATTGTAGCAGTATCATTCATTCATAGGTAAGTAGGATTATGAGACAGTTTTGGTGGTGTCTTCCTTAGAAGGAGTAGCCATTTCAGTTTGAAGTACGACAGCTACGAGGACAGGTTGTAGTTGCAAATTTGCTACAGAGGATTATCAAGAATGCTACCTCATAGCTTAAGTTATACAGATACTGTTTTTTGCTACATTTCATTGAATGCAAATCAACCATGATTGCTATAAATCCCGAGCTAAACTCACCTCATTTGACATATTTATCTTCCAGATTTGCACAATGTGCATTTCAATAAATGCAGCTAACAAGCACTTATAACTGAAATGCAAGCAGTTAAAACAATTTGGGATGAAGCATTTAGATTACTCAAACAACTGAAAAACAATCAATAGAGAGTTACCTTGGCAGGCCTGTGTACTAAACATAAAGTCTAAAAGCATTCCTATATTAAACGCAGTGGTAGCTTTATATATATATATGGGTCTAGGACTATTCACTGAAAGCACATTTCACTGAAACTCAAATGACTGTGCATAAATCACTGAAAGCTCAATTCACTGAAAACACAATTCACTGAAACACATTTCACTGAAAGTTGTATATGGCCTTTTCCCCCACTGTAGTGCGACCCTGGAGTTAGTATATATAGTAAGGGGGGGTGTGGGGCATGTAGCCCCCTACATAGTTTGGATATATATTATGTTCAGAAAGAGTAATTTATTGGAATTGCAAGTATCAATGTATATAGTTCAAAACATTTAAAATAGGTGGAGGGCTACATCCCCACTCCCCCCAATGTGGGGAGGTTGTGCCACACCCCCCTTACTATATATATATATATATATATATATATATATATATATATATATATATATATATATACTAAGTCTAGGGTCGCACTACAGTGGGGGAAAAGGCCATATATAACTTTCAGTAAAATGTGTTTCAGTGAATTGTGTTTTCACTTAATTGAACTTTCATTGAATTGTGCACAGTGAAATGTGCTTCAGTGAAATGTGCTTTCAATAAAAATTTATCAATAACAAAGACTTCATTAAAGTAACAAATGCAATGAATAAACAATTAACCTGTACAATCAGTGCCAGTACTCAGTTGCCCAGTTTGGGTTCCCTGGGATAGATCTGCTGAGTGAAAGCTGGACATAAAACTAATCAACCTGCTAAACATGAACTAGGAATTGTTAGACTCAATGTAGATTCACTGATGGGACACAGCTTGGTAGAGCATGACATGACAGTAAACTCAATGTAGATTCACTGATGGGACACAGCTTGGTAGAGCATGACATGACAGTAAAGAGGAAGCTGGATATCCTGTGTATCCAAGAGACAAGATGGAAGGGCAGTGCAGCAAAGCCACTTGGCTTGGGATCCAGAGTCAAATACTCAGGGGGTACAGACTGCAAATTGTGTGAGAATTGTGGTAAGGGAAAGTCTTCAGAAGACAATGAGGGATATCACCAGAATTAGTGATACATGCATGGTAATCAGACTTCAGAGTAAGGATAGGGCACTATTTAATCTCAACCTATGATCTACAGCAGGGATGCAATAGCGAGGAAAATGGTGCATTCAAGCAGTAGTTGCAGGACCTGCTAGTTAAAGCAGGATAACATGACTTGGTACTGATAATGGAGCAGCTAAATGCACAATGTTGGGACAGACAAAACAAGATATGAAGACTTTCTGGGTCCACATAGGTGGGATAACTGGAATAAAGATAGACAGGCATTTCTAGACTTCTGTCTGGAAAATGGTTAATGGTGGTCAGCCTATGGTTCACCACAAGAGTCAGTCACAAGATCACATACAATAGTGGCCAACATGCAGCACAAGTAGACTTTCACATAGTAAGGAAAGGGGATTGTAGTAAAATTAGTGCTTGCAAAGTTATCCTCAGTGAAACAGTCATCCCACAGCATAAACCACTGGTTGCCACAGTCAGCTTCAAGCAATAATCAGAGAAGGCTCTGATGTCAACAGAGACTAAACTAAAAGCCTGAAACGTGACTGGAGGGAAAGCAAAAGAGTTTGAGGAAATACTCAGGGCTCTAACACCTCAGGAAGAAGAGGAACTAGGTGGGGCTGAAAAAGAATGACAGCACTCTAGAACGGCATGTGTGAGGACTATACAGCAGATATGTGGTTGAGCCAGGTATGAAACTGAGGTACACAATAAAGCTGCTGGTGGAATGCAGAAGTCCAGGAAGCCATCAAAAGAAAAAGGAGTGCATGGACAGTGTGAGATAGAAAAGACTGATCAGGCAAAAAAGGAATACTGCTTGTATAATAAAGAGGCTAATGGAGCAGTAGCAATCAGATGCACTCTACTGGCTTCTGGAAAGTGACTCCAGAATGGTTTCTTTATGACTTCATTCTTTTACTGCAAGGACATAATCATGTCATCCTCTTTACAAACTCTCTTCTTGATCCATTTACCACAAAACACTTTTGTCTAAGTCACCCATGTGGCATAGAGGGATCGTGCTATGACTACTGCCCAGTCAACTTGGGTTCAGTTAGTAGATCAGGTGACTAATGGAGTGGAAGGGAGGATGGACACTCCCATCATGAGAGGAGCATGCACACAGGCACACAAAGTGGTTAGAGTTTTCTGGTAGAGGCCAGGAAGCCAGCCATAATGTGCTACTACTGAGGGCCAGGGCAGAATACCAGCATCAGCTCCTTGTAGAGGTGGGAATTAGATGTGTACATTCTGCCCATTATATGACCCCACTGAGGGCATAAACCTAGGGGAAGGGGAGCAAATTGGGGGACAATTAAAGTAACCCCCCCCGGCTGATTGTTATTAAGCATGTCCCCCAGGACACCCTAAGGATCCTAACCAGCCGTGGTGCAAAATGTCAGTATTAATCCAGAGATATATTGGAATCACCAGCAGACCATGTGAATGACGAGGGCTACTGGGATAGTTATCTGGATGAAATTAGGGGAGAAAAAAGAAGTGAAAGTTTGGATGTAACCTGTCAAAACTGTAATAAAATATTATCCAGTAAAGACTCTAGGATTTTACCAAAAGAATTTACATCTGAGCTGTCCTTAGCTATTCCTATCATCAATGTCAAAGTCAAAGTAAACTTTATTGTCATACAGATCAACACAGAGGACAAAGTGCATATCACTGCATGAAATTTCGAAACTCGTGCTCATACCATATGAATGACAGTATACAGAAGGAAAATAGATTAAATGAATAAAAAAATTAAGTTAAATTAAATAAAACAAAATAAGATACAAACGTAAATAAAGTAAAACAAATCTGAAAGCTCTATTTTCATCAGAAATTCTATTTATATCACTTTTGCAACTGTGCTTTCAACCAACAGTTGTGAAGTTTCAGTCATTTCTAGCCTTTCATAACATTTCTTCACTTTTATTTATCAGATATCTGACATATGCAGAATTTGTTCTTAAATCTGTTGACTTTTGTGAAAGGAAACTATGGATGGTATTCATGGTCTGGGGATTTGCATACCATAGTGGTGAATAATTGCGCTATGAGGTTATGCATATTCTGGACTGTTAGGATGACTACAGAAGTGCAGAGGACTTTTTTTCTGAGTGCTACCTCTATGGGAAATGTGTAATGTTATTTGCAAATAATCAATAGGGACACAGTTGCCATGCTGAGTTTGATTTATAGACATAAATCTATAATGAACTAGTGTGCAAATTGCCCTGACGGTATTCCAGAATCCAACCATTTTCAGTCAAATACAGAGATGAGAGGGGAGCTGAGTTGGTGCTTCAGCATACCTGGACATTTTTACTGGACTGGTCACTTGGGTGAATATTTTCTTTGTGTATGCTTGTGCATACCTGGACATTTTATTGAATGGGCTGCCTGGGTGAAATCTTTTATTTCAGTGCATGCGCATAGTGGAACATGCTACTAAAGGGGTCACTTGGATAAAATTTTTATTTTGGTGCTTGTGCATAGCTGGACGTATTACTGAAGGGGTCACTTGGGTGATATGTTTATTTTAGTGCTTATGCATACCTGGACGCATTACTGAAGGTGTTGCTTGGGTGAAATGTTCATTATGGTATTTGTGCGTACTAGAAATGTTAACCAAAGGGTTGCGTGAGTGAATGTTTCATTTTGGTGCTTTTGCATACTAGGAAATGTTAGTGTAGGGGTCGCTAGAGGAAATAATTGATTTGTGTGTCAGGGAAGTGTTTGTGCATACATGGTCAGGATGAAGTGATCACTGGACAAAATAATTTATTATGTCATTTTAGTGTTTATAAATACTTAACACCAACTAATGAAGGAGCTGTGTGGGAAATAGTTCATTTGTGTATCCAAGAACTGTTTGTGCATACTTTGACAAATAAGTTTGTGGAACGCAACTCCAGTATCAAAAACGAAGCATCACATTTATCAGTGGATATGTTAACCCAGGGATGTCAAAGTATGAATTGCAAAACAGCCACATTAACATACTACACTTTATGCCATTTCTCATTTGCATCTCATTATTTTTTTAGACCTGGCACATTAGCATAAATGGCCTCTCTGAATTGTGTCTCTGCCATGCTCATGCATAAGCATATTCCTAGCACATTTGCGCAAGCCACTATGAATACCTCCCTTTATTTCATTCAAGCCTAAAACACCTTTTTCTTCCAGTTTGTACTCATACCTCCTTATGGCACCCAAAATATTTTTGGGTCTCTCTTCTTTAACTAAGTGACTAACCAGCTAATGACAGACAATATTAGAAAGTGCAAGGAGTTATTAACAAAATTATATGAAGGTTGTTAGTCTAGGATGTCTTGCAGCAGATAAATTAATCTTTGTTTATCCTGTGCCATTCATATTTGCATATTTATGTTCATAGATTCATAACTGAGTGAAAGCTTATACCTTGCTAACAAAAACATTATAACAGTATATGTTTAGGTTGTACAATTTTCAAGATATGGAAATTTGTTTGATAAAGTTAAAAAATATATAATTTGGGGTTTTTGTACATTATAATATATTGTAATACTTATGGAAAACACTCTGAATACACTGACTATTATCACTGTAAAGAATGCTTCTTATTGATAAGATTGCTATTTGTACAGTTTGATAGCTCTTATTGTTTACAAAATATTTTCATTTATCTAGCTTATGTTTTTTAAACTTATATTTCTGAAAATGTTCTGGAATGCAAGAAGTCTGTAGGCTGCTGGAGGTGTGACATTCCACACCACATATGTGTATTAATGAGGTACTCCTAAAGAAAACATTAACCTCCAATGACTCGATGCTTTCATGTCAACCATGCAATGATTCATATTACATAAACATGCTAATCATTCTGTAACAAATAACGCAGTGACTTAACCATCCTTTTGCATCATTCCAGGCCTTAAGTTGCCATTTCTGTAATTCCGATGTTAAAACTGGCATTAGTTTAATGACAATATTAATGAAAATGGTTAATAAAAAAGAGTCAATGCTGCTTGCTTCTATAGTATGAGTTCATATTACAAAGACATGCGTCTGGAGCATTTCTCTCCGGGCCTCCACTGAAAATTGGCTTCATTCTAATTTGGACATTCCCATTAAACACATGTTAAATAAATAAATAAAAAAAAATAAAAATAATATTAAACAGAAGGAATGCATTTACCAAAAGGAAACATATTTTTAAAGTATTTCTAAACTTTTGTGTATGTTACTCAAAGCTTGTATTTCTAAGCCTCAATCTAATTTCTCACAAGTACTAAAAAGACTAACCTTTTTTCAGCTGTTCACACTAAATATTTACAAGTCTTAACTTCTGTTTCTTACTCCAAAGAGGGACACTGCATTTTATGATTCTTTTATAGATTAATTCCTGTTATATACCTTTCAATTACATTGTTTGATTATGTGGACAAACTATATGTTTCTCAAGCATACAGATTATGTGCTGTAATATAATGCAAGAGTCGTGAAACCATTAAAGAAGTTACATCATCTAATGTGTTCAAAATGAGTATGACAATAATGCTTCTTGTTTCAGTAATATTATCTAATGCATGTCTGATCTGAACTTCTGATTTATTCTTCATTTGGTGCTCTTCAAAAGGAACCTTGATGATTGGATAGGAGAAAGGAGATTCACCCCGGGGATCACTTCAGTCACCCTGCTAGACAGGGGTCCAGGGAAGTAAATATTGTGGGAAGAAATAGCCAGGGAATTGTTATGGTTAGGCTTGTGCAGGCTCTAGGGCCGATAGCCTAGTACCAGCCTATGAACCTATGAACCTATTATTGTAGACAAAACCTATTATGCTACTAAAAATGTAATGTTCACAACTCAGCTTCAACTTTTTGTTATTCATTTGTTCTAAAGCAAACATCTTTTTTTTTATTATTGAACAGAACAAATACAGACAGAACACTGATTTAATATCAACCGCAAATTAAACAATGATTAAACATCAACCTTAAAATGAGCTCCAATATAACTCCTTAACAGGGTCAACATACATGCAAACAATTTACAAGAATGAGGACACAATCTTTTCCTCAACTACTGCTTGTGGCAATCATATTTACATTTCATTTTCATTTTACATCATTTCAGTTATTTTTTTTCTTTTTCTCAATTTCCATTGCACTATTCATTATCCCAACGGATACTATCTTTATGTTTCCTTTCCAACATAGAATGACCCATTGCCATCATCAGGCCAATTTTTAAAAATCTTGAAACTTCATTTCATTACACTGTTACTTCCAATCCTTTAATTTACCTAAAAACATATTGATCTAGAAAACATAAATAACTTCCAAATGTCATCAAATATATGTCTGAAATGTTGCTCAACAGCATTAACAGATGTAACTAAATAATGGAATGAGATACACCGCCTCACCCTAGACCAATTAATAAAGGGCTATAGCCTGATAAAATATTATCTTGGATTACACAGCATTCCTACTATATATCAATTATGCCTCACAGTAAGATGCTGTCCGGTTTGATTCTCAGCTAGAGCGTCGTCTGCATGGAGACATGCGTGAATGGGTGTACCTTCGTTGAAGGCTGTGCGTCAGGGCTGGTAACTCGGCACGTAAAAATCAACTACCAATCATTAGCGGACCGGAGTTCCGCTGTGGCAACCCCTAACCGGGAAAAGCCGAAAGACACAACAACAACAGCAACATCAATTATGTAATCACAAAAATAACAAAACTGAAAGATAGACAAGTGCTGCACACTTCCCCAACACTGATATTTGAGTGTCCTCTATGTGGTGCAGCTCACAGCTAAGAAGACATGCCTTACACAATGTTTTAGAATTCATGCTCCTTTCGCATTGTCACTAATTGGCTCTACAGTATGTGCTATTTGTCTATTAATCTTAGTCATAGTAATCTTATATTCATGTTATAGAATGATTAGCATTTTTATGTAATATCATTGCATGGTTGACATGAAAGCATCGAATTAGTGGAGGTTATTAGTTTTTTAGGAGTATCTCATTAACGCACGTATATGATGCGGAATGTCACAAAAGTGCCAATAGAAGACTATGCCTAGTCCTTTCTAAAAAGTAACTTCAAGAGCAGCCCCTTCACCATTATTTAAATACTTTTCAACAGTACAGCTTTTTTATTGTGAAGGACATTAACGTGCATTTAATCATGTTGTTTTCCACTAAAGTGTTTTATTGATTTTACTCCTAGTTGTTCAATTTCAAGCGATATGTTCATTGACAAACTAGCTTTAACAAGAACATAATAGTATGTGGCATACAAAATTTAAAACCAGCTTAAACTCAAATAGTGGAAACATTAAATGGGAGAATATCTGCATACGAGTGATCATTTCATAGTTTATGGTAGTAGCTAAATTATTATAAGCCAAAATTATGGTATGCAATGTACTTGTTGTTCTGACCTTATAAGTTGAATAATTTGTTATCCTGTCTAGCCTAGCTGAAGATAACAATATAACAAGAAGAAGAATGCAATAAGCAGGTATAAAGAGAGTCTGATGTGAAAGACAAGGAGACAGACATAGTGAAGGGAATGCATTTATATTCATTGCTGTCTGTTTGTTAAGAAGCAATAAGTTATTTTTCATAAAGTTTCATTATAAGCTATGCACATCCTTTTATAACATATTAATGGAATCAAAAGACTGAAACACATCTTCATGGCTTTATTTATTTATTTATTGGCATTTGATTACTGGGAAAGTCCAAGTGGGTAGGAACCTGTTTTCTGCTGAGGCCCAGGAAGAAAAGATCCAAAGTATTACAAAACATTTTAAGAATAATAATTTTACAGTGTTTAAAAGTAAGACAAAAAACAAATACAAGTTTACATAATTATACCGGATTAGACATAATATGAAAACATTGGTTAAGAATAGATATAAGTTATATGACAATGATTTAATTGTTAGAAAAATGTTCACGAGTTCATAGAGAAATTAAAGGTAAGTTAGTATAATAGAAATAGGGATTGCAAGACAAAGTAAGAGAAAAGCAGGCTTATGGTATATTTAGAGAGAAAGCCAGGGAGAGAAACTGATAGAAGTAAGGAAGTGAGTAAAGAAGGGAAAGGAAGGAAATGTACAGTATGAAGAGGTATTTGTCCACATTTAGGGATAATGTTTATCCTGATGTTGAACAAGAATTAGGAATTGGGCTAGGAAATCTTTCAGAATGGTTTTGATGGATGGGGGGAATGGTATTGACCTGATGGATACAGATAAAGAGTTCCAGGCCCTAGGAACATAGTACTAGTAAAAGCAATGCCCAGCAGAGTTGATAGGTTTGTAGACAGGAGTTTTTGGTCATTGGACCATAATGCCACACTAGGAATATAGTTGTATAGAATGTTATTTAGTGCTGGATGTGCAGATGGATTCTCGACAATTTCATAGGTAGTAAGAAGCTGTGTGTATGTCAGTTGATGGGATAGTTCTAACCAATTTATACTTTTTAGTGCTATACAGTGGTGGGTTCTGAAAGGGGTATTTGCAATAAATTTAGCAACTTTGTTATAACATTGTTCATATTTTGATTTTTGTGATACCTGAAGGTTATTAAGGATGGGCGCACCATAAAGAAGTAGTATGGGAGGAGATAAGTAGTGGTAAGTGTATCTTTAGTTACATCAATGAGAAAAGTTTAGCTCAATAAAGCATCCCTCATTTTTGATGAGTTTTTCTAATGCAATTTTGTATGCGGAGGTCAAATTTAAGATTATCATCTACTGTCATCCCTAATAATCTGTTATGAGAAATGACTTAAATGGTTGTATTATCAAGAGAGAGGAATTTAAATTTTGCTTTTTCATGGGAGAGGGATTTGGGAAAAAAGTAGTAGTTTGTTTTTTTAAAGTTGAGCATGAGTTGTGACTTACAAATCTTTTTTTCAGTTTCTGTTAAAGCTTCCTGAGTAATATTTTGGAGGTGTGCCATATTATCAGATGTGCAAATGAGTGTGGAGTCATCTGCATACTGTATCAGGGAGGCTTGTTGTGTGGATATGTGGAGGGTGTTGGTGAGAATGTTAAAGAGGAAGCCACCAAGGATAGAGGCTTGCAGTACACCTGTGGTAACTGAGAGGTATGGAGGGAGGGTGGAGTGTAATTTTACTACTGATACCTATTGGACAGAGGTAGCTTTTGAACCATAGAAGGGTGGGCTAAGAGAGATTTAACAAGGACAGCTGAAGTAGAAGTTTGCTGTGACAAACTGTGTTGAAGGCTTTAGACAAGTCTAGAAAGAAGGAGGGGACTAGTTATTATGTTATCTCTAGTTTTCTTGACAGTATCTGCGTAGATCAGAAGTGGAGTGTTGGTACTTTGGGAAGGATGGAAGCCATGTTGTGTGGGGGACAGAGGTTCTTCCTGTAGGAAGGACTAGTTTAGCAATTGGTTTGAATATATTTTCAAGTATTTTGGAGAGGGGGGATAAGATTGCTATAGGTCTAAAGTTAACAATGTCTGTTGAGTTTCTTCTTTTTTGCAGAGGGATAATGTGACTTTTTCCAGCGAGGGGGAACATGAGATTCTTGGACTGACCTGTTTATAAGAATTGAGAAAGGATAGGTTGTGGTCTCCACTGTTATTTTAAGGTATTCACTTGGAATGTGTTTGTTTGAAGAGTAGTTTTATATAGGATGTGGGCATAGGTTTGAAGGTGAAAGTGGATGTGCTGATAATGTGGCTGCTGGACAGGGTTAGGATTAGATGTTGGGGAAACCTTGGTTAGAGATGTTATACTATCTATAAAATAAGAGCGGAACTGTATTGTGGTTTTGAGTGATGAGTTACTGGAAGAGGGGTTATGGTTGAATTTATGGCCAGGATGAAAGATTTCTTTAATGGCTGTCCAGAATTTTTTAGGGTTGTGTTTACTATTCTGAAACGTATTACAGTATATTTTTTGTATTCATTAATTTGCTTTTTAGTATAACTGTGAAGCATTCTGAAGTTTTCAAGATATTGTGGTGTTTTATATTTTTGCCATTCTTTCCATGCTTTTTCTCTATCCTGAATTAACATTCTACTCTTTCTGAAAAGCCAGTTGCATTATTTGTTTTTAACCTCTTCCTTCTAGGATATACAAGGCTATTTAGGATATTCAGGAAAGCTGTATTGTATTCATTTACAGCATCATCTAAGGGGATAATTTTTAGGAAGTTCCAGTTAATAGTTGATAGGTTAGTAATGAACATTTCTGGGTTAAACTTGGAAAGGTTGTGTGTTGTTTTATAAACATGCTATTTAAGTGGTTGTGTGAGATGTCTAGTTTTTTGTTAATTTCTCCAAATCGTTTGGGTTTCTAATACCCCATTCCTAAGTCAAGGTATGATTAAAGTTCATGAAATTAGTATTGTTTCAATCTTTGATATCAGCCAAAAGTACTCTTTACAGCACTTGCAATGTGCCCAGTAATGACTCCTTCTGCAATTCATATGGGGTTACATTTATTGGTAACATATCTAAATACAATTGTAGATTCTTTTTTATAAGACCCATTGCTCCTACTACTATTGGAACTGTCTGGGTATCTTTTTTCCACATTGCTGTCATTTCTGCCTGCAAATCCTGATATTTTATGACTTTGTGCCTATCTGTATGTAAGACACTGTAGTTACTGACCAATGCTACTTTTGTCTTCTTTTCTTGGACCACTGTATCTGGTTTTCTAGCATCTATCTTTTGAACTGTCGGCAACTGGTGATTCCACGTGATGTAGATTTCATAATTTTCTATTATGCTTTGTGGCTCTTAGCTTTAGTTGTATTGATTCAAAGATGATCACTGAGATAGTCAGACATTGTACCCGAGGTGGTGTATTTGGTAGAATCTAATACTACAATCCAGTCTAATAGGGAATTTGATGTCTTGCTATAATGTGTAGCATCACACTACATGTAGGCAAGTAATAATTTATGTACAACCAAATGACATTCACATCACCCAGTAGTATTTATTGTGGAATTATTATGGATATACAATGCAGGATATCTTCTAGTATAGTTGTATTGTTGCCAGGAGGGATCTAAAGAACAGTAATACATATTTGCTTATAATTGTTTAATTTCAGAAAAGTTAGAAGAAGCTCTGCTGAACTGAATTTTGGAATTGGTTTGTTGTAAGGGGAAATGTGGCAGTTGCTGGGAAATATTAAAGCAATGCTACAACCTTTCCTCTTTATACAGTGATTACAGATGATATTACAACTGGGAAGTTTAATTTCATAGTCATTAATAGTTGGTTTAAGCCAAGTTTCAGTTACAGTGAGAATGTCAAGCTTATGTTAGGTTATTCAGGCATGTAGTTCAGCAATTTTATTTCTAATGCTTCTAACTTTTATGGCAGCAAAAGTTAGATTACTGGGGTTAGATGTTGATGGGAAAGGAATTTTTATTTATTTTATTTGACATTTATTAACCAGGAAAGTCCGACATGGAACAAAACCAATTTTTAGCGGAGGCCCGGGGAGAAAGGCTCCAGATGCATGCCTTTGTAACATGGGAGGAAACCGGAGCACCCGGAGGAAATTCACATGAATGCAGAGAGGACATGCAGACTCCACACAGAAAGCACCCCAGCTGAGAATTGAACCAGAGAACCTCTTGCTGTGAGGTGACAAAGCTACCACTGCATCACTGTGCCATCCAGTTCTGCATTATGTCGTATTATGTTCTTATAGATAATCAAGATAGCATTTCATAAAGTGCTATTTAGAAAAATAAGTATGTTTTATAAAGCTATTTTTACATAAAACAGGTTAAAGTGCATATCTTCACAGATAGTGCATGTGGTACCTCTGATGATCAAAAACAGTAGCAATCATGCTGCTAAATGGCTGCATCTCCTTTTCTGGACTAAAATGACTGAAAACATCACTTTTGCTGAGGAGAAGTAGAAGGAAAGTTGAGACTGTCCATACAAAGAAACAACAAGACTCAGATCTCAGATCTTATGTAAGAACAACACCTACTCTAGAAACAGAAAAATCATAATTTTTAAAACTCTTTGTTGTATAAATGAGATACGTGAATGTTCAGATGATTAAACTAGAAACAGCATTTTCTTGGATATTTTGCTTGATGTGTACTAAGAAAGCATGAAGATGATTTATATAAAACAATATTATTTGCATTAAAGGTTGGTCCACTAGGCTTTCTGCTATTTTGAGTGAGCTGGAAATAAAACTATTTAAGTAGGAAACTGCAATACCCTGTTATGATTCCATGTAAATAAATCCTTTCCAAACTGAAACCTATTTTTGTGTATTTCAACAATGTTGTCATACACTAACATATGCTTATGATTTTATTATTTTCTCTTGCAAACTGACAATATAAGTCATTGATAACTGTAGTTCAGGATTTGACTATGATCGCAAAAAGCGGCAGCAAAGGGGACGGAGCCTAGATGGCCAACTGAGAGCAGTGAATTTTGACAGCTCCATAAACTAGTATAATAATATAAGGAAATTTTACTATTTTCAAGTTTAAAATGTCATAAATCTATAGATAAACTACTAAACTACATAAATACCAATTTTGGTGGAGATATGCAAAAATTTTCCTGGCAAGTAACCTGGAGATATATTGAGTCACGGAATAAGAACAACTCAAGGAATTCTCATCCAGATGCTGCTTTGAAAAAATAACTGCAGTTAATGACATCTACCTTGCAGAAATTATCTTTGAAGATGGATGGCTTTAAAAATTACTTAGAAAACCTCAAATTAAATTCTCAAAAACAGACTGATACTCTTAAGGAACTATTGCAGCAACACCATACAAAAGTAACAAATATAGAGACTTCTCTAAAAGACGTTGATGGGAGACTCAAAGAGGAAGAACTCCAAAAAAAATTCTGCTTAAACAGAATACATGGTTGTTTAACAAAATGGATGACTTAGAAAACATGAAAAGGAGAAACAACATAAGGATCTTTAGTCTGCCTGAAAACACCAAAGGAGAAGACGTTATTTCATTCTTAACAACCTGGATTCCTGAATTTTTAGACTTGAAAGAGAGACTTTCATTTGGAATTGAAAGGGCACATAGAGCACTGAGGAAACCTGCTTCTAACTCAACAAATACTCCACCTAGATCCATAGTTATAAAATTTCTGTCATTTCTGGACAAGGAACTAATATTAAAATCTGCTTGGAGAAAATCACTCTTAAAATACAATCAAAGCCTGATAAGGTTTGACAATAATTATTCTTCCAGAATACTAGAACAAAGGAAAAAAGTCTGAACAATAATAAAACTGTTAAAACAAAATGACATTAAAGCACAGCTAGCCTTTCCAGCCAAAATAAAAATACTTTTTGCCAATGAGATGAGAAACTTTAATGACTTAGAAGATGCTACTATATTCATCAAAAACAACAACATAATGTTTATCCCAGAAGAAATGGAATGGATGGCTCCCACTCTTAAAAGAATAAAAGGAACAAATCCTTGGACTGATGCTAGAAAGAAGAAACAAAAAACTGACTCCAAAATAGCTGTCCCAAAAAAAATACTCTTACAACTACATCTCTCAAATTATCAGCTGATACAGTACAGCACTTGTCATCTGTTTTTATTAAAAAAAAGGAGGGTTTCTTAAACAACTGAGAAACAGTAATGATTTATTCAGAATGTTAAAAGAGTCCAGTAATTCTTTGCAAACAAAGGTAGGTCAAGATGGGTTACTATTTACATTATATAGTTTCTATTCCCCTACTTGAACTCAATGAATACTTATCTTGTTCATTTTTCATTGATTTTATTTATAATAATTTAAGTAATTAATTAACTAATTCAAAGAGGTACCATTCATTAGAGTTCAGAGTCAAATGTAACAAATTAACATAATATATAATAGCAGTAACAGTAGTGTTTTGAAAAAAAAATGCTGTCATGGAGAATAATGCCTTCTTCAGTTAAAGTATGATTTAGAAATGTCATGTATATCCTGGTTAATAGTAGCAAGCTCTTAGTACAAATGTCATCATTATTCTGTCTAAATATAGTTAAAATCAATTATGGCAGGTATCATAGCTACAAGTGCTGTTTGATCAATCCTGATATGGTGTGCATGGATGCAACCATGTCTGGCAGCTAGTACAGATGTCATTATTATTCTGTCTAAACATAGTTAATACCAATTATGGCAGGTATCATAGCTTCAAGTGCTGTTTGATTAAGCCTGACATGGTGTGCGTGGATGCAGCTGTGTCTGGCAGCTGTTGTATGTTGCTGCTTTCATCTCTAGGAAGCTGTGGGTTGCAGCTTGTGATCGAGGTTTACTGATACTTATGTATTAGGAAGAGACATTTGGTGTTTTAGCCTGGATCCAGGGTAAGGGTTGGATAAAACTGTGATTTGGGATATTTTGGCAGAGAATAGTTTGTTTATACATCTGCCGAGTGAGAGGTGGGAAGGCTGGAGGAATGCATTATCGCTTGTTGTGGAGGCTTAAAGTACTGATATGTGTGTATGCAAGGATGGAAATATGCTTATAGCAAATAAGAAATGAGAAAGCTCTCATAATTTAAAGTCTATAGACTGTATAAACATGCTCAGAAGGAGCTAATAATAAGAATAAGCATTACACCTTGTGGTCTCTCAAATAACTAAGCAACAGCCAAAAAAACCCACACAGAATAGTTGTGTAATGTATGATTTTAGTAAATCTACATATAAAATATACAATCATCATGTAAGATGAAGCAGTCTGCTGAATTTAGATATTAAAGACAGGATTTAATAACATGGGCTTGTGTATAATAACACTACTGTCTTAACTTGTCAAAAATGGCATACACTACATTGAACATCAAGGGAAGCATAATGATTTTCTTATATAAGTAAATGTGCACAACAAGTCATGTAATTGCTTTAACTTGAATTGTAGTTTTTGTAACCCATCTTGACCATATATAATACTTAGTTACCAAGGTAACTAATGTTTTATACATGACATCAAACTGACAAAGTTGTTCAAGAGAAACAATAGAAGCCTGAACTTGAAATGTCACAGAATGTAACAATCATATTCTGAACAAATAGTATTAAATTCACAATAGACACTCAGTTTAATAACATGGGCTTGTGTATAATAACACTACTGTCTTAACTTGTCATAAATGATATACACTACATTGAACATCAAGGGAAGCATAATGATTTTCTTATATAAGTAAATGTGCATAACAAGTCATATAATTGCTTTAACTTGAATAGTGCTCTTGTAACTCATCTTGACCATATATAATACTTAAGTTGTTACCAAGGTAACTAATGTTTTATATATGACATCAAACTGACAAAGTTGTTTAAGGTAAACAATGGAAGCCTGAACTAGGAATGTCACAGAATGTAACAATCACATTCTGAACAAATACTATTAAATTGACAATAATCACTCAGTTTAACCTTTGCTGATTATACAAAATAGAATGCTGCCACTTAAATCTAAAAACTTTCAGTATATGCCATAAAATGGCAATTTATGCATATGGAAATGGAACTTGTAATCATTAATCACAATAAGCAAATTTGTTGTTTTTAACTTATAATTTCACTCATTTTATAATAAGAAGTGACAGATATGAAAATCCTTATGTGTAGGAAATGGGGGGAAGAGGGATGCACTGATAATTAAAATGCACTAACTTTCATCAATGTTCACATAAAACAAACTTGATGCTTTAAGTAAGTTAGCAACAAGCAAAGTGATTACTTAAATGCTGGCAAACAATGAAATATAACTTCTGATATATCCAGTAAAATACATTGTATTATAAACATTAGTTATAGATATTATTACAATCTATTTATATTAAGTAATAAGTTTTGAAAGACTTCATCAATAAGGGTGGATATGTTAAATAACTGTGTGTGGTATAATCTTTTACTGAGATTTTATATATGATACATCCTACTTTACTATGATTGAATTGCTTGTCATCTATCTTTCATGTAAATATTAATTGCTTATACAATAGGCAGACATTTATATTGTATTAGAATTCTGTCTAATCTGCAATAGTACCATATCTGTTCAAAATAATATAAATATTACTTATTCCTATTACAAATATTCTTCATATGATAATTCAATTTATGGAGCTCAGATGTTCTCGATTGTCAAGGTATGAGTGATACTCTGATGGACTTAAGTGTATCCATCAGATTAGGAATGATTTTCATTCCATGGCTAGTGTGGATCTTAGTTGTGTTAACATTTATTAATTTAAATTTGTTATTTCACAAAAACATTCTTGGTATGCCTGACCAGAGCATTACTTTATTGGTAAACACTCAAAGTATAAAACTGATAATTTCTTTTAAAAGTTCAAACATATACTTTATAGTTATCAGAGGAAATGTTTAATAGTCACAATAAAACAAAAAATACATAGTCTAAATAACCTAAGATGGATTTTACTTTATTATCTTTAAATAACAATGGCTTAAACATTCGTAGCAATAGATCAGATCTACTGAAATATTTAAAACTGAACAAAGCACAAATAGTCTTCCTTCAAGAAACTAATTTCAAAACAAATGACAATTACAAATGGAATCCTAAGGAATATATGATATTGGCACAATCCACTTATAAGACAAATACAAAAGGGGTAACAATTTTATGTTAAACAAATGTGATTAACCCAGAAATCATTTATAAGTATGAAGATAAAGAAGGCTTTATGGCATTAGTAATAGCTAAATATAATAACAGAATATGGACCATAGCCAATCTATACTGGTTCCCAGGCATTGGAACAGGAATTGTTAAAAACACTTGGATTTCATTTCCAATAATTATAAAGGCAACTTAATATTAGGAGGAGATTTTAACTGTATATGTGATATTTCTGAAACTACAAATAAAAGACCGCTGCATACATCTGCTGTAATAAAAGTTTTAAACAAGTGGGTAGAATCATTTCATCTTGTAGATACTTTCACAATTAAAGAAGATACATCTTTGTTGTTTTCTCATCAAGATCACAGATTTGGTACCCAAACTAGAATAGATAAAATATTTGCTGCCCATGACTTACACTCTAAAATTATTTATTTCTCAATCACTCCCCGCCCCTTTTCAGACCACAATTCATCGATACTAAAACTTCAAAATGGATACAAACCATTAATTTTTAACTCCAGAATTCTAGCATATATAACTAAAATTAAAGAATTCAGTCCCTGGTTATCATCTGAATTACAGTTCTTCTTAGATAGTAATTACACCACAGAGATAAAAAAAATAATGATATGGGACTCATTAACAGCTTACATATATGGTAAATCCCTAACTTGGTATAAATAAAAAAAAGAAATCAGAGAATTGGATTCTGATATTAGATCTACAATCAAAACTTTAGTCAGTAAAAGCTAAAAAAATCTAAATCATTTGGAGATGAAAAAGAAAGTAGAAGTAGTAAACAATAAATACAAGAACGCTCTAACACATAAAATGATTTTAGCTTTAGAAAAACTAAAAATTATTACCTTGGCCACTTCTCCCAAATATCTACATAATTTATCCACAAGAATCAAAATACAATCAAAAGCTAATAACATTAAAAGTATCTTCCATGAAAAGAAAGGGAAAAATGTCTCGGATATAGGTGACATTCTTTATGCCTATAGAAAACACTATATGGAACATTTCCAAAAAGAAAATATACATATCGATCAATTAAATCTAGATGAAAAATGTTCTAATATAAAAAAACAGAAAAATTACAACTAGATCTACAAGCACCCATATCCTACAAAAAAATTACAGATACAATAAAAGAGGGCAAAAGTAATAAAGCTCCAGGTTTAGATAGCATAATTATGGAAATATCTAAACTTTTTCCTTCAAAGATGCTATCCCCTCTTCCATAAAACGCTATTAGAAATTTAGTCACAAGCTTTAATACCACCTTCTTGGAGATATTCCTTAATCACACCAATCCTAAAGGAAAACAAATCCCCAAACAACTGTACCTCATATAGACTATATCATTATTAAATAATGACTATAAGATATTTATGACAATATTAGCTAACAGAATGAAAACACCACTATCCAAAAGAATAAATAATGATCAAACCAGATTTATATATCATAGACATACACATGACAATATTAAAAGGATCATTTCTCTTATAGATTATATTAATAAAGAAAATAAAGAAACACTCATAATTGGCTTAGATATAGAGAAAGCCTTTAATTCCCTAAATTGGGACTATTTATTCAAAATCCTAATGCTATTTGAATTTCCTGCATCCTTTGTTCATCTCCTAAAGAATATATATATATATATATATATATATATATATATATATATATATATATATATACACAAATAATTTAGCGTATGTCAAGTTAGGTCCTTTTACCTCTGAATCTATACGTATAACAAAAAGGTACTAAACAAGGATGTCCCATGTCACTGATTATATTTGCTCTGGCTATTGATATGTTGGCAGATTAAATTTGTAATAATATAAAAATCAAAGGAATAGATGTTTATGAACAATACAATTCTAAAGTAATGCTATTTGCTGATGATATATTACTAACATTATCTAATACAAAAGAGACATTAGAAGAATTAGATATATTAACTGACAAGTTTTACATGATTTCAGGGCTCCATTTCAATAAATCAAAATCAAAAATTTTAAATAAAAAAAAAACTGCAGACTAAGGGGGATCACATCATAGGGAAACAAAAATCTACCTTAAAATATCTAGGAATTAAGTTATGCAAGGATAATAATGAATTAGTCTCAAAAACTACAATAATATCATTAATACAATTAAAATCTCTGTGAAAAAGTGTAACAAAATAACATTAATATTTGAAGATAGACTACAGTTAATAAAAATGGTTTTACTACCCAAGATCCTATATATATAGCTTTGGCAATACAACTGTTACCAGAAAGGAATAAACTCATGCCTAATAAAATATTTATGGTTTCCCAAAAGAAGCAGAATAGCTTTAATACATCATATCAGACCATGGAAACAGGGAGGATTAAACTTTCCTGATATAAAAACATATATAAAAGCATCAATATCTAAAATAATCTCATATTGGATAAGTCCAAATTACTCTGCAAATTGGAAAGAATTACTAACTGTAATATCAATAAATTAATCTGATTTACAAAAAAAATTTCAAATAACAGATAAAAACAATTTGCCATGGCACATATTATGTATTAGCATGCAATATAACATAACTAAGCCCACTAAAACTTGTACGATTAATTATCACATTGACTTATTTAGGAAAATTATTAATGCAAATATAGATTTAAAAATCTGGTTTGATCTTTTAACACCATTTATAGTCACAAAGAACTTTCCACATAAAATATATAAAGAAATTAATAATCCCTGGGAATAGAAAGGATTTGTTTGTTGGCTCCACTGTATCAAAGAACTAAACGTTTTAGATATGCAAGTAATAAAAACAACATACAAAATTCCACAACAGAACTGGCTAACTTTACAGAGTATTCTGTCATATTCACAAGATTTAAGTAGAATAATTAACAATTCTTCATTTAAAGAAATACCTAAATTTATGAAATACATATATGAAATCATATATAATGACTTTGACATGGGAAACAGTATTTCAAATTTTACAAAATATCGATAAACTATAACACAACACCCAAAACCTCATATTGGGAATATATAACAAAATGACACTCAATACAGTTAACTGAAGATATTAAAACAAATATCTTATTATCGATAACATGTACATCCTTTACACAATACTGGAAAGTTGTTAATTGGAAATGCTTGCACAAAGCATTCTTAACCCCAGACAGGATCAGTAAAATTAGTTCTTCCATAAAAGGAATATGTTGGAGATGTGAGCAAGTACGCAGTGCAGATTGGAACCACATTTTCTTTGATTGTATTAAAATTAAGCCATTTTGGAATGGTATTAATAACTTTCTACAAGCTTTATTTAATGACTCATTTTATTTAGCTAAAGCTCTTGTATTATTAAATGTAAATGAAGATCCTCATTTGAATAGGTCAAACTTGCATCTAGTATGGACTATACTTGCAATTTCAAAGAAGTGTATAACAAGAAGATGGAATACAAACACAGTACCAACTTTGGAAGAGTTCTACAGCCTACTGAAGACCACAGCATTATTGGAAATTAAAATTAAAGAACTAATAATTTATCCAAAGACATTTATCAACAACCCTTGGAGAAAAGTCTTATCGTTGATTGACACTATACAATAACTGATCAGATACTCTGATAATGGATTGGACATACTTATAAAGTAACTGTATACATTAAGATCTGTTATAGTGTCAGGCTAATGTAAATAATGTACATAGTTATTTAAGATGTTATGTATATATCCTATGGAATTCATTAAAATGTATTTGAAAAAGAAAAAGAAAATTTGAGAAAAAGTGGTAGCAAACATGGATGGCTGATATCTGTTTCACTGGACATGAAATGCAGATCAGAAATAAATTATAGTAAGCTGCCATCATGTACTACTTCCCTTTTAACTCATTTTCCCTACTAAATCTATGTTTACTAAGAGTACAGCAAAGTGAATGATTTCTATTCATATCTTTCAGAGGAGTTTCAGGAAAACCTGATTCATTATGCCTGGTACACTTAAGATTTGTGATTGTGGGAATTTTGTATCTTACCATGAGACTGTGTAGCCTTGTAAGTTATAATAATTGGGTGTTAGGGTATTACACACTGCATGCAGAAAGGGGAGCTTTCTGTCAGTTTATTATGGTTGCTTCAATCATCTGGAACAAACACTGGTACAAATGTCTCTTTTGGATAACACAGCACTGGAAGAACTTTGTCCTGTTCTTTCAAATACTGGGTGCTGTCCACTGTATTCATTTGAAAAATGATTCTACATCCATTGAATAGCATTATCAGTGAATTTCTAATTCCTCCAAAAGGATTAGCCTGTTCTTTATTTTTCTTCCAATTTCTCTACCTTCAAAAACCATAAACCTGATCTTGCATATTTTTTGTTTTTGACCAAACATATGCAGTTTATTCTCATACAGAAATAATAAAGATTTCGCTTTTCATTTCATACATGATATCTTAACCTAGATAAAATAAGCAACATAATTATTTTATAAGTCTTGCTTCCTTAGTGGTATTTTTCATTAGCACACAATGGACCTTCCTACATGATATATAAATTTCTATGTTTTCTACTTCTACACAAATATATATCAACACTTGCAAACATTTAACTAAGATTACAAATACATTTGTAGACCGGAATATTCTCAGAAAACTCTTTTTCAAATTATGCATATATGAAACTATATGAGTTAGATACAATTTATTGTTTCCCTTTTTACTCAGTCTTATTTGTACCTACCTGTTAATAGCATGGTTGTCAAAAAACAATCACAATAGCAATTCATACAGTTTAGCATGGGTTTTGGAAGCCGCTTATAGCAAATATTTTATTATTTAACTAATGCATGTGGTTTCAGTTTGATATAATGTTTTTTACATTGTTTTTGATATAATCTAATTCAATAGATTAAGTAGGATGAATCAGGCTGCACTGAAACCCTTAACAAATATTTAATCTACTTTCCCAAGGCATTACTCTAAGAAACTACATTACATCAACTAACTTAACATCATTACTTTTGTTATTTTCCTTTTATGCTGCACATTTGTATTGTGATTATATTATTTTTTAGTCATGTTTTACTGAGACCAAGTACTGTGAAGTCACTTTGGCTAACAGGATAAAAGTGGTAAAAATATTTTATGTTAGAGCATGACCCCACAACCCCCTTACAGCACCCTTATAATTAATATTACCAGCTTTTCCAAGTTATGACAAGCACCTCATAACTCCTTGCAGAGTACTTCATCCCTATACTCCTGTTCTTAATATAATCAACTCCAAAGGTGCACAACCTCAGAGTACCATATAATTTGCATGATAGCCAGCCTGTCGACTGAAGTTGCTCAAAATATTGAATATTTACGTAGCAGGCATAAGCACTATAAATAAATAGCTACCTGCAGAGTAACACAACAGACAATTAAAATAACATGCTAAGATTTTGTTGATTTAGCTGATATGAAGCAGTTTCTTTAAGCAGCAATTGGAGCCATGTAATTTAAATTGACTGCAAACATGACTAAAGTATCACAAAAGGTACTTGTTTTAAAATTAACCACCAGAAGTGAATGGAAAGAGAATTAAGCTGGAGGATATAATTTTGCAGGAGAAGAAGCTACAGCTTACCTCACCCTTACTGCTCTAAACCCACGACACATACTCTAACCTCCTCTTACATCTTACAGGTCTGTATTAGATTTTTTAACCTAGCTACTACTACCCATATCTCCAGCACTTCTCCTTCTCCTACTTAATCACTATTTCCCTTTTCTATTCCAGATACATAACTGCACATTTATTTGGTTTGTTAGATCTTCTGTGTATATATTGTTTGTCAGATTGTCTGTGCTTATTCATAAATGTAAACCATTGTTTGCATACTGTCATTGTTTTGTTACATTATGATATAACCCAGGCTAAGCCTGTAATTGGTCATTGCTTGACTTGTCTTCTTCCCTGGGAAACACATTTAAATAAATAAATAGCACAAAATATTAGTAATAAACCCATTAGAAAATATCAAATTGCAAGAAATAAACAGAAGATATTAGATAGCAACAATTATCATGTAAAGCCTGCAAGATCAACGACATTTAATCTGTTAAACCAATCTTCTAATATTATGAACCCTTTCTTCCAACAGTTTTACCATTCAAAGTTTAGGCCACATTTGGGATCTATGAATAGTGGCAGAAATAATAGTGTATACAGGACAAATTGTTGATAAAGAGATTACAGGAAAAAATGAAAGTACATAAGATAAACAAATCACTTCCTGCATTCAAATTATGCAGTCCTACACGAATTATATCACATACTCATTCAGACAGAGATCATAAATAAATCAACGAATTATGCACACATTGCTTTCCTTCATGTAAAGAGAAAGACAGATTAGGAAATGACTTAGCTAAATTTGAGAATAACATCATAAAAATGCTAAAAGCTTAGTTATAAGAATAAGAAGTATTTATGGAATCATAGCTCTACAGTACTACTGCGCATAGAACAGATGACAAAAGAACATACTGAAATGGAACTAAAACCCACTCAGACTCATTGGAAACAACACCATAGCTCTCAACCTTTGATCTCAAAAATGAGGAACACTAGCCCTCATAATGTGGAACAAATGGGCAAAATGTGGAACACATACTAATGGCTCACTAACAACTTCAACTAGGAAGGTCATAGGATGGTTAAAATATGCTAGTTTTACTTATAAAGAAGATATGTTAATGAAATAATATGATGCATTTCTATTTACAATGGATTTCACTAAGCAAAAATTCCTAACACTGAATGTGTAACAGTCTTTCAATGTGGAACATTTGAGGAACTTGGAGGAACATGAACTTTTTAAGACCCCAAATGAGGTACGTTCCTCGTAATGAGGTACACTTGAGAGGTATGAACAACACACGTACACACCACAAATGATGTAGAAGAAGAAAATGCACATGATAATAATAAATTCAGGCACCTACTTAAAACCATCACTACCTTAACTGAGCTGTGCTTATATGCCTGCAAGATCAACTTGAATAAGGAATTTGAACTGCTAAAGGTTCGTAATTTTATTTGAAACATCTACCTAATTTTAATTACAAGATCCATCTACCTAATTTTGGATACAAGATCCATCTTATTTAACCACAGTGGAGAACAAAGGATGTAGTTACTGAAAGAAGAATCAAACACAAGCGGCACAAGGCTAGAATTCTCGGACTGGTAGGTTGCGCATTAAATCCTCCTCATTACCTCTAACACGTATGGTCAAATCTTCCTCTCTACCTATAACACATATGGTTTTATTTTGATCTGCTGCAACAATAAGCAGGTAGTCCTACCAACCTAATTACACCACCCTGAGGTTCAAAGCCTTTGTTTTTGCATTCTTTGTAAAGTAGTTAGATGTTCTCAACACATTGTGAATGCACTTCGCACCATAATGTACTTTTTCTTAATTACCATAAAGTACCTACTGATGTCTCTATTACAATTATAAAGCTGGCTTGTACTCTTGATTTCTTGTAGTTCTATTGCATATTTGTGATTTTGTATATACTTTTTGGATAAAAGTGTGCCTTTTTGTTTATGTACTGCATCTGATCCCATGGTATGGCTGAAATGGTCTTTGGATCAGTATAATTTCCTCATTAACAAAGTTAAAAATAACCAGAAATAAAATAAACAAATAAATAAATTGATTCAAACTGTATTTAGTGACTATCAGCCAATAGAGTCCACCACTCATACTACAATGTTTAGCTGATGTTGTCAGGCTCAAACATTCCAATTGATAATTATCCCTTGCAGATTTATAAGTTGTTACTAGAACACTTCCTATATACTAAAGACAACTACAAAAGTGTCTTTAGCATTTACTTATATAATGATTTTGCTGTCTCAGTGATTCATTTTCTTCAACGTGTCTGGATAGATGTCTCAGGATAGATTTGTTTCCCAAAGACTCCCCCGTCTGTGGAATAGATTTCTCTCCATGTCAAGCAGAGTACCTCTTTAGCCCTCTTTAAGAGGAACCTGGATGACTGGATGGGAAAGAAAAAAATATATCCCTGGGATCCCACCTATATCCCTGCTGGACAGGGGAAACAGGTGCTGACTTTGAGGGAACATGGACAAAATTCTTGGCTAGGCTTTTAAGGGCCCCCGGGCCAATAGCCTAATATCATCCTATGAACCTGTGAAGCTATGGATGCTTTCTAGGAATGCAATATAGTGTTTCAGATAAGGATTCCAGAGGATTGTACAATATCCCATTTTAGGTCTTATCAAGTTGTTAAAAGCATGAGCATTTTATGTTTAAATATAAAACTATTATATAAAACAAAAATGTTTTATATTTTATGTAAAAAAATTATATTAAAACTAAATTTAGTTCCCAAAGTAACTCCAAAGTCTCTGTACATTTATATAATAGGCAGATGCATTCCTCAATACATAGCTCTAATCACTGTACACTGTATTTTATTTTACCCATGTGTAGCAATTATCTCCTGTTAATATCAGGTATCAGATCACTAGATTTTGTGTAATCCCATAAAGTTCTCAATAACTTTTGAAAATCCGTCTGATCCCATGCATCTCTTATTATTGTGGTAACGTTGATATCACTGACCTGTTTTGCAGTACAGTTACAAAAAAAATCAAACATATAAAAACAATTAATGGCCCCAAGCCAAATCTCGTGCCACACCACAACTTAGAATATTAGGTGACAGAAGAAATTATTTACTGAGTACTTCCATGATAGATTAAATATTCTTATATCCAAAAGACAGTTGGTTGATGACTGTGCAACAGTCTTAATTTGTTTGTTAAGATGAAGTGATTCACTATGTTAAAAGCTCTAGTCACATCAAAAAATAAGACATCAATATATAAGCCAGCATCCTTATCCTGGGCCACTTTCTGGAAATTAACTAAGTTTAAGGTCAAGGACCTACCTTTTACAAAGACACACTGAAATATCTCATAATGGTCATTCTGGATAATTCATTTTAAAGCCGTTCTGTGATAGTCCTCTGCATGATCTTACAAGAATTGCTTAAAAGACTACTAATAGGCCAGTAATGTTACAGAGATGTGTTCTCCACTTCCCCTTATACAGACAGGGATAACCTTGGGTGAATTCCAATTATCTGATTAGCTATTCTATAGAAAGATACACTGAATATATCATTTAATAGTGACACTATTTCATCTTTATATTATTGCAGATCCAAGATAGAGGCATTAGTTAAGCCCCTAGATTTATTAACATTTAAGTATTCTACAATATTTTCCAGGTATACCTAATTGTAGTGATCTTCAAAGACTACATGAAAGCTTAAATGATTCAGGTTATTATCTTCCTAAGATTCAAATGAAATTAATGTTAATATGCTTGAGATTGAATAATTTTATTATAAACACCATTAAAAGAGTGATTATTAAGGAATCCTATCAACATTGATGTATTCTCCTGACCTAGAAAGAGGTAGTTTTGGTGGAAAATCTTGTTACAGTAACAATGCTGAATATTTTTAAAGTAACATTGTGAAGTGGATATTTGGTGTTAGACATCCTACTATAAAGTCTGAGTGTGTCCCATGTGCATCGCTTATGAAATTGTCATCATTTTAACAGAAAGATTCAGTCTCAAGCTGTAATTAGTATCATACATCAGCTTATTTGCTCATTTAGCAGAATCTGTTATTATTATGAACCATTTCAGTCTTCACCTTCACACACGTCAAAACAATCTTTCCCAGATGAAGCATGAACCAATCTCATCATACTATTCTGCAGCATCATACTGTAAAATCTGAAAGTTTTTCAATGCCCTAATTATCCCCATTCACTACATTGATTTCATGTTGCACTGGACTGTTCAAATAAAACAGAAAACTTAACAGAATATTTTCCCACTCTGATTCTGGCTTATTCATTGGTCAGCTACTACCATATCCACTAATATTCATCAACCTTCATGGTCTTACATGACAGGTATAACACAGTATTCTTACAAGCAATGTGATCTTTACCACTGTAAGCAACATAAAATTCTAAGGGTGCATTGTCACCAGTAGCTGATTAAGGTGTTATTTCATTAGATATTTTTCTATATTTTATGGGGTTAGTAGCAAGGTGAAAAATTCAAACTTAAGTTTTATACATTTTTCAGACATGCAGTGTGCTACATTATATTTAAAATAAATGCTTCTGCTTACTAATTTTATACAGCTTTTCCCTTGCTTGTGTCTCTTTTCCCAGATGCTCTTTTCCTTCTCCATGCAGGTTTTGAACAGAAGCTATCATGTGGGAATGCTCTTGTTTTGCTATTGTCTCATTTGTAAATAACTGTCCCAGAGCATTCATGTTGTAATGACCCTGGAACTGCAAATCAACTCAAGTTTGCAAATCAGTTTCCTATAATGTATAATCTGATGTTGTCCTCTTCATTCTTCCTCAAGATAGGATCTCAAATCTGATCCACGGATCCGGCTGGGCCACATTCTCTAGACTTGGATTCCAACTCTTGAGCTCCTCCCTCTTACTCATAATGGACTACACCCACCCAAGTACCTCAGATCTCATTTGCTGCTTCAGCGTCTGGATGTGGATTTCTGTGCTCTCGAGCTGTGGTCATTTAGTCACAAATTTCATTGCTAAGTACAAGTGTTTCCTTTATCCTTTCATTTCCCTTTTTGTTGACTCTGTAAGTGACATCCTCTCTCTTCCTAGTTAGTTTATTTGTATGCGCATGTAGGTGAGTGCAGTTTCTCTATAGCTAGGTCCTTCTTCTTCTAATTTTTTAACTTCAAGCTTTCTCTACAATCTTTTGTCTTACACAAAAAAAAATAATTAGGTAGTTGTAGTTATAGTTATAGATTCTCCTTCCTTAGAGTGCTCATTTGTCTTTGGTGGGCTTTCAGGCCACTTCTGGTTCTGTCATGTCTGACAAGCCCTCTGCAGGGTTCAAATGTTGGACTTCTTGTGGGCATAAGATCCCCAATCAAGATGCCCACAAGGAGTGAGTATATTGTTTAGGTGCCGATCACTTTAAAGCTGATTGTGAAGCCTATGCAACTTTCAATCCATTAGCACTCACTGATAAACTTAATAAATTAATATTAAGGGGTCTTCTTCCATCTTTAGCTCCTGATTCTCAGACCCCAACTTTGGCTTCAGATTCTTCTTCATCTAAAGAAGCAAAAAGGAGGTCTCTCCATGCCTCTCCAAGAGACTTTCTGGACCCAAAGTCCAAAACTAAGAAAACTTTGGATCCAACCACCTCAAATCCAAAGAAAGTGCCTACACCATTGGATCCACGAGCATTCTTGGACCCAGGGAAAGTAATATTTGTCGCCTCCTTCTTTGTCAGCTCATGTTGGATCCCATTGCTCTAGATCTGAGAGCTTGAAGCAAGTCTCTTACTCATTCTGTAATATCCAAACACTCCCAACCTCCCTCGTTGGCTTCTTCCAGGTCATCTAGAAGTCGGTTGGAGGTAGACATGGACAGGATGATGAGGGGATTCCTCAAGGCCCAGATTTTGATGGGGTAGTGTTGGCTCCATCCATTATTGGATCCATGAGCTACCCGGGCCATACAATTAAGACTCCTTCTCCAATCAAACCCACGCCTTCTGAGTTATGGGTTTTAGGACTCCCAAGTGTGTCGGGTTCAGTGCCGGGGATGCCTCCTTCCACGATGCCGATGGTACACCAGATCAGCCATGTTCCTATCCTCTCAGAGCAGAGTAGATCTTGGAGCTGAGGTGTCAGCACCTGGTCTGGGGGAGTGGGATCAGCTCCATCCTTGTCTGAGCTGTCCCTTCCTTCACTTCAACATCTCAGCCCTCGACAGTTCGGGTCTGATTCTGTCTGGCGGTCATGGATCTGGTGTGAGTCCAAGCCTCTTATCCTTCATGGCTTCAGCTTCGGGGGAGATGGCAAGGGTCTGCCCTGGTCCATCAGCCTTTCAAGTAGTGCAGAGGGTTTTCTCCCAAGGTGGACAACCATCACTTCATGTCCCACAGCCCACCCTTGTACCCCCTTCAGGTTGGAGCCTAGAGCCTATTCGTTCTGTCTTGAATCAACCTGTCCTGAGCAGTCTCCAGGATTTTCCTGCCCAGGAGGGATCCCCTTCTTCCGATACTTTCCCAGAGTACCCCCACTGAGGATGTCCCCAGGAAGATGATGTACAAAAGGAGGCACATTGACTCCCTGATGGATTCATTAACAGAATACACTGACTTTGATGAGAGAGAAGGATCCCCCTAATCCCCACCTGAAGACGTTTCCTTTGGAGACATTCTGAAAATCCTGAAGCAGAAAGGTGGGTGGTCTGCCCAACCTTCCTTATTCCAAGGAGTCAGTGTTCTTGAAGGCTTTTGGGGTGGGTCCACCTGCATCCTGGGTGAACCCCCCCCCCGGCAGATGACGTCATTTACTTGGTTTCCCTCCAGACATGGAAGGAACCAGATACCATCATAGTGCTGCATAGGTTCTTGGCTTCAACAGCTGATAGAAAACATTGGAGTAAGTCTCCCATAGTTGATGCCATCACAGTGGCAGTGGCCACTAAAAAAGAACTCGCAGGGGGGAGACTGCCAATGTCCCTGCATGTAACAAGGAGTCTAGAGCACTGGACAAGATTGGAAAGCATGTTTATGCCTCAGCCACTTTTGCGCTGCAGTCATTAAATTACCTAGCTCACTTTACCTGGCTACAGAGAGATCTGATCAAGGAGCTTTATAGGTTCATAGGTTCATAGGTGTGTACTAGGCTAATGGCCCTGGAGCCTATATAGGCCTAGCCCAAGAAGATTCCCCTGGCATCATGTCGCCCAAAGTTAGTTCCCAGTGCCCCTGTCAAGCAAGGCCACTGAAGTGATCTCTGGGGTGAACTTCCTATTGCCCATCCATTCGTCAAGATTTATCTTAAAGAGGGCCAGTGAAGTGCTCTGCTTGGCATGAATGGGAAGTTTGTTCTAGAGTATGGGAAGTCTCTGGGTTAGGAACCTGTCCATCCAGCATGTTCTGTTTATTGTGGTAAAGAGGTTTAGGTCCTTGGAGCGTGTGGCATGGAGGGATTGGGATTTCTTTAGGTGTAGCATATCTAGCAGATCTGGGTCAGACATGGCTTTGTAGGTCAAGCAGAGATCACCTCTAAGTAGGCGAAAAGAGACAGAGTATAGCTGGAGTTTTTTTGAGTCTGTCCATATAGGGCATGTGTCTAAGGCCTAGGATCCTCTTAGTGGGGTATTTTTGTGGCCTTTTTCGTCATTGTAGGTTTCTAGTCAGGTACATACCAATGAGGCATTGTATTCTATAACAGGTCTAATGAGGGATGAGTAGAGAGAGATTATGACCTCTTTCTTCCTGGATGAGAAGCCTTTTGTAATGAGATGTGCCACATAGAAGGACTTTCTGACTGCAGTGGCAATGTGGTTATATAAGGAGAGGTTGCTGTCATCCTTTGTCTCCAGGTATCTTATAACAACTTCAGTGTTTAGTGGACTACCGCCTATGTGATAGTTCATGGGCACCAAATTTTTCCCAAAGGGAATGACAATGCACTTTTTGGCATTGAGCTTAAGGCCATGGTTCTGGCATCAGTCACTGGTGTCAGTGAGGCCTTTTTGTAGAATGTCTACATCAGTTGGAGAATCAATAATGGATCCCAGTTTGCAATCATCTGTGAACTTGGTCAGCCAGAGTCCCTTTGTGTTGGCTTGAACTTCAGAGAAGTAGATGCCAAACAGGAGAGGACCTAGGACCAATCCCTGTGGGACACCACTTGTAACTGGTTGGTAGTCAGATTTGGAGTCCACTACTTTCACAGTGTGGGTTCTATCAGTGAGCCAGTTGGCAACCCATCTTATGACATAGGAGTTTATGCCTATGCCTAGTTTAGTGAGTCTATCTATGATTCCTGAGTGAGGGATGGTGTTGAAGGCTTGGCAAGATCTAGGTTGGCTGTGTGAACTACCTTGCCCTCATCCACAGCTCTGGTGACAGACTCAAAGAAGTCTATCAGGTTGAGCAGGCATGATCTACCTTTCAGAAACCCAAACTGTATGGGGTCTAGAGTTTGGAGATTCGCTATATCCTTATTTATAAGGTCCATGATGATGAGCTCCATAGCCTTACATTTCAGACTCATCAGGCTAATGGGGTGGTAGTTCTCTTGGTCTATAGTCACTACTCCTTTGTGGAGTGGGATGACCATAGCAGTGCACCATTCGATAGGAACAAAGCCTGAAATGAGGTTATGATTGAACAGGATACTCAGGTGTGGTGCCAGTTCACTTTGTAAGTCATGTAGAACACAGCCAGGGATATTATCAGGTCCCATGGAAGCTGCATTCTTGGCTTTGGATAGTGCAGGTTTTACCTGTGTAGCCGTGATAGTAGTGACTTGGCATTCCTCAGGTATTGTGATAGGCCCTTTAGTGGGTGAAAGGGGGGTAAAGTTCGCACTGAACCTGTCAGCCAATATGTTGACAATATCAGTTGGTTCTGTATATGTATTGTCATTGTGCTGTAACTCAGAGCAGATCGGAGTATTGCCATGTAGATTCTTGACGTATCTATAGAATGCCTTGTGGTTGTCTTTAGAATCTGCAGCAATTTTGTTTTCCTAGCTAGTTTTAGAGGATTTGATGATAGATCTCAGTTTTTTGCTGATGCTGACAAGGGAGTTTTTCCAGTCTTGGGACTGCACCCTTTTCTGCAACAGTTTTTGTCTTTCTGTTGTAGAGTTTGTTTATGGTGGGGGATCACCAGATTGGCTTCCTTTTTTTGGAAGAGAGCATCTTGGTTCTGTTTGGTATGGCCCATTCCATGCACTTGTGTATGTGCTCATACAGTGCATTGGTGTATGATTCAGTCATGCACCTATTTTCCATTTGCATGAGTGTCATGAAGTTAGCCACCTCTGTTTTTTCGAATTCCAAAATTGGCTTTGGAGAAGTTTTTTACAGCGGTTTCCTTTGGGGGGGGGGGGGTGGGACATGGATATCCATGGTAATTAGCTTATGGTCAGATCTGACCAGGGAGAAGTTGATTACTGGTGTAGAGCAATGGTCACTCATGCTAGTAATAAACAGGTCAAGAATGTTTCTACCCCTGGTGGGGATAAGAATGAGTTGGTCCAGGGCGTTGGAATTAATGAATTTCAGAAAGCGTTGAGCAAGCGTGTTGGTACATGAGTAATTTTTCCAGTTAATGGATGGGTAGTTAAAGTCTCCCAGTATAAGGCTATTGGGTTGTACCCTAATATTTTCCAGTGTATTTAGGAATGCAGAGTGGGAGTCTTGAGACATGGTGGGGGATCTATAGCAGGATACAACCTGGATTGCAGTTTTATCCAGTGTTAGTTGTACCTGAAGTATCTCTGATGTGTTATGTTGGGCTACTAGTCTGGAGGTGTGCATATTATTTTTGAATATGGAGACACCACCGCCTTTAATGCCTCGGTCCAGGTTTAGGGGCAGAAAGGTGTGGTATTAAATTATAGTCAGGTAGTGCTGGGGTGTTGAACCAGGTCTCGGTCACTGCACAGATGTCGATGTTCTCCATTTTAAGGAGTGCTTTGAGCGAGTGGTGGTGCTGTGGTAGTGTTGTTGCCTCACATTAAGACGCTGTCCAGTTCGATTCTCAGTTAGAGTGTCTTCTACGTGGAGACATGCGTGAATGGGCGTACCTTCGTTGAAGGTTGTGCATCAGGGCTGGCAACTCAGTACGTAAAAATCAACTGCCAATCATTAGCGGACCGGAGTTCCGCTGTGGCGACCCCTAACAGGGAAAAGCCGAAAGACACATTTGAGCGAGTGCATTTTGAGATTTAGACTTCTAGCATTGAGTAGCATAACCCTCATATTTTGTTTGCTTTTAGCTGTTATGGTGGTAATTTTGTCTTCATGACATTGCCTAAAAAGGCACTATAGGGGTGGCAAGAGCCTTGACCAGTATGCAGAATCCCTGGAGTAACAGGTGCAGGCCATCTCTGGTGAAGCATCGAGGTCTGTCGATCATGTCATCCCAGGCAGACAGATACTGGATTCCCTTAGAATGACACCAGAAACTTTCAGCTTCTCTCCCTGAGTCCATGCCTGCAGAGGAGCTCGAGGAAACTTTCTCCCAAGCTGGCCACTCTGTCATCCATTGGCAATTCCTCGATGAGGCTAATCTTCCATATAGCAGAAGGTACCTCATGAACTGCCAGTTCAGGACTACCCCTAAGGAGGCATGCCTGGATGAGGCTATGTAATTTTGCTGAGCCCTTTAAGGCATCCTTTTTTTAATACCCCCTTTTATGGCTTTTCACTGTTTGGGCCATCGGTTAGAGATATTCTCACCAGTAGTTAAAAGGATGGGAAGACCCTTTCTGCTGTAGGAATCAAATTTTCTATGCCTTAAAGGTCATTTTCCAAGAACCAGTGTGGAAGAAAGAAAATGTGGCCCAGTAAGTCCCAAGGATCTTTCCAACACCCGAGTGAGGATCCCTCCTCTAGAGGCAGAGGAGGAGGAGAGTTTAATGGTTGACACCACCCTAGAGGCAGGGGAGGGGGTCCCCAAACCAGGGCTTCAGAGACACCTTCTCTGACAAGTCCTATCAGAGCTCCTGAAGTGCTGGCTGACTGTCCATCTCTTTGAGTAGTCGGGAGTCGACTTGCTTTGCACTCAGAAGCATGGACACACTTGACTCAAAATCCCTAGGTGTTAAGCATAATATCCAGAGGCTACTACACCCCCCCCCCAAACATCAACAAGAAACTTCCCAACATGCCACCCAGTCAGAGGGAACAGACAGCACACGAAATTCAAAAACTGCTGTAAAGAAGACTCTTCCAAGAGGTCGCGACGGAACAAAGAGGATTCAGAAAAGAGAGGGGACCTAAGACTCATACTGGATCTAAGGAAGTCGAATTGTTATGTAAAGAAGTCAAGGTTCCAAATGGTTATGGTCCAGTCCATTCTGCCACTATTCTGCAAGGACGATTGGATGTGCTCAATAGATCTCAAGGATGCATACCATCATATCAAAATTGACAGGTGCTCCAGAATATACCTGCATTTTCATCTGGGAGCCAATCACCTTCAATTCAGAGCACTGCCGTTTGGGCTCACCACAGCTTCCCAGATATTCACTAAATGCATGGCAGTCATAGCAGCTCACATGAGACTCAAAGGATTCTGGGTGTTTCCACACTTAGATGATTGGCTCTTCAGCACCCCCACAAAGCATCAGCTTATCTAAGCCAGTGATTACCTAATTCAACTCTCACATGCCCTGGGCATCACTATAAATCTACACAAATCCAATCTGACTTCTGTGCAGAACCTAGAATTCATAGGAACACAGTTGAACATGAGGGATTAAATAGCTTCTCTTCCCTTATACCAAATAACAACACTGAGGAATCAAGTCCTGGAATTGCTATCCCACCAGTCTCCCCTGCACGGCTAGTCTTACAAGTCCTAGGATCCATGACAGCAGCAATTTTGTTAGTTCCACTAGCAAGGTTTTTCATGTCAATTCTTCAATGGACATCAGCAGTACAATGGTCCATTCTCTACCAACCACTATCCCTTCTCATCAACTTGACAGCAATCTGCAAATGTCACAGCCACTGGTGGATCCAGTCGGACAATCTTGTTTTAGGCAGACCCTTTTCATCTCCCCCTCCAACAGCCAAAGTGACCACGGATGCTTCCCTGTTGGGGTGGGGGGGGGCATTATAAGGAGAAGATTGTCTAAGGCACGTGGTCCCCCATAGAGACCAGGTTGCATATTAATGTCCTTGAGATGAGAGCAGTTACCCTAACATTGCAAGCCTTTCAGGTTACTATCCCTTTGGGGACTATCACAGTTCACACTGACAACATGTATGTAGTCTGGTACATCAACAAGCAAAGAGGAATCTGTTCTTACCCTTTGTGCAGGGAAGCCATGAGGGTGTGGAAATGGGCGATATCTTCATACCACCTTCTGGATTCAACACACATTCCAAGGAAAATCAGTGAGGTGGTGGAGAGACTCAGCAGATCTATCCTGATCTGAGGTACGAGTGGTGCCTCAATCGGTCAGTGGAGAACATGATCTTCAACCCCTGGGGTCAGTCTTGCTGTGACTTTTTTGCCTCTCCCCTCAACAACAAATGCAGTGAGTTCTTTACTCTGATCCCTCCTCCAGGGAAGTTCCCGAGACACTCTGGCACACAGTTGGCCCCTGGGTCTCCTATGTGCTTATTCGCCTCTTGCTTGTATTCTACAGTTTCTTCAGAAGGCAAGCAGGCCAAAGAGCTCAGTCATCCTCATTGTCCCTTCTGGCCTCAACAAGTATGGTTTCCCTTCCTCTGATCTCATCTGAAATATCCTCTGTAAATACTGAAGCCAAGACAGGACCTCCTCTCTCACCCGTCAGGAATGCAGAACCCAAATCTTCATGTCCTCAGGTTGATCACATGGTTTCTCCACTTCTAACCATAGTGAGACAGTCCAGGCTTGCTTCCCCAGTCCGTAACATAATCCTAGTCTCACAAAAGGTGTCAACTAAGAAAGTTTACACCAGTAAGTGGAAAAGATTTGCTGTTTGGGCTACAAATAGAAATATTCATCCTTTCTCAATAGCAGTCTCAGTTATTTTGCTTTCTCTTAGTACTCTGTTTAAGGAAGGCGCTAGCTTCTCTACCATCAAGCTTCAATTAGCTGTAAATGATAATTTTCATACTGCTAGTCAATCTCATTTCCTGTCTACCTTTAGATTACCCAAATCCTTTATGAAAGGTATTTTCTTACTGAGACCTCCCCATTAAGGACCCCTTCCCACCTTGGGACCTCTTTGTCACACTGCAGGGTTTGACTTAGAGACCCTTCAAGCCAGCAGCCACTTCTAACATGAAGTTTTTCTCATGAAAGACAATCCTTTTAGTATCAATTACTACAGTAAAGAGAATTTCTGAACTACAGGCATTATCTTCCAAAACTCCTTACATAATCTTTCATAAGAACAGGGTTTCTCTACTTACCAATCCTTCATGTATGCCTAAAGTAGCCACAGAAAACAGTATCATGCAGTCCATTCACTTACCAGTGCCCTTTCCAAATTTTTCTATCAAATGAGTGTATATTCTACATCTTCTCGATGTTCATAGATAGCTACATTTCTATCTGCACGGAACTGGGCAATACATAGGTTCATAGGTTGGTACTAGGCTATCAGCCCTAGGGCCTATACAAGCCTAGCCATAACAATTCCCTGTCTTTTTCTTCCCTGGACCCCTGTCTAGCAGGGCGACTGACGTGATCCCCAGGGTGAATTTCCTTTCTCCCATCCAAGCGTCAAGGTTCCTTTTGAAGAGGAACAAAACACCAGAGGCCAGCATAAATAGTCCAAACTTTATTATAGTGATCTTGAAGGACATAAAAATATCCCAAAATAGATCAAATCCAAACCGGTTTCGGCAAATGCCTTCTTCAGTGAAAAATAATAATGACATTATTATTTTTCACTGAAGAAGGCATTTGCCGAAACCGGTTTGGATTTGATCTATTTCGGGATATTTTTATGTCCTTCAAGATCACTATAATAAAGTTTGGACTATTTATGCTGGCCTCTGGTGTTTTGTTCATTTTGGTTTGGCCGAGCATGCTGTACGAGCGAGGCGTTGTGTTTTGACTGTCCTTTTGAAGAAGGCCAAAGAGGCACTCTGCTTGACATGTATGGGCAATCTATTCCAGAGTCTGGGGAGTCCCTGGGTCAGAAACCTATCCCTCCAGTATGTTTTGTTTGTTGTGATGACAAGGTTTAGATCCCTGGAGCATGTGGCTCTGAGGGATTGGGATTTCTTTAAGTGTAGCATGTCCAACAGCTCTGGGTTTGACATGGCTTTGTATGTTAAGCAGAGATCGCCTCTGAGTAGACGATATGTGACAGAGTATAGCTGGAGTTTTTTAAGGTGGTCAGCGTAGGGCATCTGCTTTAGGCCTGTGATTCTTTTAGTGAGGTATTTCTGTGGCTTTTCCAGTTGTTGCAGATGTCTTGAGAGGTACATACCAAACGGGGCATTGTATTCTATAATGGGTCTAATGAGGGATGAGTACAGTGGGACAATGACCTCCTTTTTTCTGGATGAAAAGCCCTAAGTGATGAGGTGTGCCACATAGAAGGATTTCCTGACTGTTGTGGTGATGTGGTTATCGAAAGTGAGACCACTATCCACCTGTGTCCCTAAGTCTCTTATCACACTTTCAGTGTTTAGTGTACTGCCACCTATATGGTAATTCACGGGTACATGTTTTTTCCCAAAGGGGATAACTACACATTTATTGGCATTAAGCATGAGCCCATGGCTCTGGCACCAAGCATCTGTTTCTGTAAGGCCCTTTTGTAGAGTATCCACATCATTTGGGGATTCAATAATGGTTCCCAGTTTGCAGTCATCTGCAAACTTTGTTAGCCAGAGTCCCTTAGTGTTGGCCTGTACTTCAATGAAGTAGATGCCAAACAAGAGCGGTCCCAGGACTGAACCCTGAGGTACTCCACTTGTCACTTGTCTGGAGCTGGATTTGGAGTCGGCTACTTTTACAGTGTGGGTTCTATCAGTAAGCCAGTTAGCAACCCATTGGGTGACGTAGGGATTAATGCCCAGCTTAGTAAGTTTATCTATGATTCCAGAGTGGGGGATGGTGTCAAAGGCCTTGGCAAGGTCTAGATAGGCTGTGTGAACCACCTTACCCTTGTCCATGGCTCTGGAGACTGATTCGAAGAAGTCAATCAGGTTCAGGAGACAAGATCGGCCCTTCACGAACCCAAACTGGGTGGGGTCCAGTGTTTGAAGGTTGCCAATGTCTTTGTTTATAAGTTCCATGATAATACACTCCATGGCCTTGCAGATAAGGAGCATCAGACTGATGGGACAGTAGTTTCCGGGATCCAAGGTGGATCCCCCCTTGTGGAGTGGGATAACTGTAGCTCTGCACCACTCAGTGGGCACGAAACCTGATGTGAGGCTATGATTAAACATGACACTTATGTGAGGTGCCAGTTCATATTGTAGTTCATGTAGTACACAGCCCGGGATGTCATTTGGTCCCATGGATGCTGTATTCTTAGCTTTGGAGAGTGCATTTTTTACCTGTGTGGCTGTTATTACCGGAATTTGGCAATCTCCCGGTACTGAGATGGGCCATTTAGGGGGTGAGAGGGGAGTGAAGTTGGCACTGAATCGATCTGCCAGGATATTGGCTATATCCTTGGAATCAGTATAATTAATGCCATTCTGTTTTAGCTCAGAGCAGATCTGAGCATTGCCATATAGATTCTTGACATAGTTATAGAATGCCTTGTTGTTGTCTTTGGAATCTTTGGCAATTTTACTTTCGTAACTAGCTTTGGAGGATTTTATGAGGGATCTCAGTTTCTTACTGAGGCTGATAAGGGAGTTTTTTGCATCCTGGGATTTTCCTCTTTGCAACAGTTTCTTCCTTTTGTTGTAAAATTTGTTTATGGCAGGGGACCACTAGATTGGCTTCCTTTTTTTGGATGAGAGCATCTTGGTTCTATTTGGGATGGCATGATTCATGCATGAGTGGATGTGCTCATACAGTGCCTTAGTGTAGGATTCAGCAGTTGAACTTTCAGTCCCCGTCTGCATGGCTGTCATGAAGTTTGTAACTTCTGACTTGAATAGCATGAAGTTGGCTTTGGAGAAGCTTTTTATGGAGGTTTCCTTACTGGGGGGTGGGGATGGGATGTGGATGTTAAGGGTGATTAGCTTATGGTCAGACCTGACTAACGTGGGGGGTGACCATAGGTGTGGAGCAACGATTTCCCATATTGGTAATGACCAGGTCTAGTATATTGGAGCCCCTGGTGGTACTATGGATTAGTTGATCCAGGGCGTTGGAATTTATGAATTCCAAGAACCGCTGGGCAAAGGTGTTTGTACACGAGTAATTTTCCCAGTTGATGGCAGGGTAGTTAAAATCACCCAGTATTAGGGTGTTTGGTTCTATCTTAATATTTTCCAGTATGTTTAGAAAGGTGTAGTGAGAATCTTGGGGCATGGTGGGGAATATGTAGCAAGCTACAATTTGGATTGCAGTCTTAGCTAGTGTTAGTTGCACCTGGAGAATTTCAGATGCATTGTGTTGGACAACTAGCCTGGTGGTGTGAATATCCTTGGTGAATATTGACACTCCTCCACCTTTAGTGTTTTGGTCCTGGTTTGGTGGCCGAAAAGTGTGGTAAGAGTTGTAGCCTGGTATTGCAGGGGTGCTCTCTGGAGCCTTGAACCAGGTCTCAGTTACTGCACAGATATCGATGTTCTCCATTTTTAGGAGTGCCTAGAGAGAGTGCATTTTGAGGTTTAGACTTCTAGCATTGAGTAGCATTACCTTCAGATTTTGCATGCTTGTACCTGTTATGGTGGTGGTTTTGCCCTTTGAACTTTGCCTAAAAAGGCACTATAGGGGTGGCAAGAGCCTTAGCCAGTAACCTGAATCCCAGGGGTGACAGGTGTAGACCATCTCTAGCAAAGCATTGTGGTCTGTCGATCATGTCGTCCCAGGCAGACAGATACTGGATCCCCTTTGATTGACACCAGAAGCTTAGCCAATTGTTGAAGTCAATCATTTTGTCCTTATATTGTGGTATCATTCTGGGTGAAGGCAGGATGCTATTCAGGGCTGGGGTCATACCTGCCTGGGCCACATGATCCGAGAGCTCTTCCATGTCTCCTTTCATGTAGTCCAGGAAGGTACGTCTCAAGTCATTCACTCCAACATGGACAATGACAGAGTCATATTTGTACTTGTTGTGGAGCGACTTGAGAGCATGCATTATGTGGTGGATCCTGGCACCCGACAGGCAGCTGACTGTAATTTTCTCCTTGTTCAACCTAGTGAGTGGGATATCAGTGTGCCGGACTATAGAGTCACCTATGACTAAAGTCAGACCAATTGTTTGTAGCTTTCTCAGTTAGCAAACTAGGCCAAGCAGTTTCCAAGATCACTCTAGCAAAATGGATCAATTGTATCTCTTTCATTTATTCACAAAAGGCCCTAGAACTGCCTTGACCTCCTAGGTCACATTCTACCAGTGCTATCTACTTCTTCCACCTTCTCATCTAGAACCTCCATTGATGATATTTGCACTGCAGCTACATGGTCTAACAATCACACCTTTGTTGCACACTATAAGTTAGATATCATCCCGAGGAGCAGGGCTTCCTTTGGCTCAATGATGCTCTGGCATATCCTTCTATGAGGGCCACCCTGGAATCATGTAACTGGGGACTCTGACCCTATCGTGAGGAGAAATGAATAGGACAACATCAGATTAAAAAGTTATGTTGTACCATAACTTGGCATCTATGTTGTCCATCTTCATTCCTCCTCAGTTTACCACCCAGCCATCCCTCTGTCTCATTCTGGAAGATGATGGGAAACTTGGTATATAGTATTGATGCATGAATATAGACTTCTCTTGTGGTTTTGATTTTGTCTTTGAAAGCAACCCAGCTATTAAACTTTTTACATCTAGTCTAATTTGTGGAACATATTTATTTTTATTCAGTAACATTTCCTTTAATTTTCATTTAGAAATGACAAATATTTGGCTGAAAACTTTGGCTCATTGCCTTTTTATAATACTGCCTTAGCACACAAAACATGCATTTGATCACCTATACAAACTATTTTTGTACTTTCAGTCAAAGTAAAATGCTTTACACACATTGAGTGAGTTAGATGGTGTCATATCAGCAAAACTAATGTTGTTCAGACTGGCAAAAACCATAGTTATAGGCTGTTAAAGGCTGCAATATGACTATATTTCTAAATAAATGAAAAGCTGTAAAATGCTATATTTTAATGTGTAGTTTATCACTGATGATATATTATGTGCTCTTTTAACAGAAACTAAAAAATATGATTTAAAAATTGAGAACAGCCATCTGCAGGATTAAAGTTAGCTCCAAAGCTGTGTATCATTTTGATATCCACTGCTATATTTTTGACACACTTATTTTGTAATTCTCTAATCCATGCTTATTTGGACCAGATATCAGTAACTTGAGATAAACCAAGTCATCATTGTTTTTTGAAACGTTCGGCACAACATTGATATTAGTTTTCCACTGGGAATTATTACTGTGCAACCACTCCATTTCTTCCTTGTTGGTCTGTGCAATATGTAAGTATCCTGAAACAAACAGCATTCTGATACTTGCTAGTGACTAATCTTTTATGACAGGCATTTGGGCGTCATAATAGATTTTTACTGAATTTTCCATCATGACTTTGTCTGACACAAAAGTAAAGAAGTAAATCTCTTTAGTTTTATACAATTTTTATTAGGTATTACACAGAAGTGGGCAACCTGATCCCGTAAAACCTGTACCTGCTAAGGAAATGAGTGCTGAAGACTGCTCATTGTGCTAAATGCACAGGACAGAATCCAGGATCCAAGATTATACAGAAGTATTCTCCAAAGCACCCCATTATCATCTGACCTCTTTCTGTTCTCTGTGGTCTTTCACTCTGTGTCCGCATTGGTCCTTATCATATATCACCTTACCCTGAAACATATGGCAGCTATGCATTTTCTATATAATTTAAAATACACCAGATTATAAAACAACTTTGCAATACATCACATTTTCAAATACTACAGTGAAAACGTGATTGTTTTGATGCTTAACAAAGTAAGAAAAATCACCTATGAACTCAGACGCATCAACATCTTTTTGCATTTGGTGCCCATACCTCTCAACCTCATAGAGCAGGAAATCTGTACAAAGCCTAAAATAATGTCATGATAAAGCCCCCAAAATATAGACAGATTTTGAATAGTTCTGTTAGAAACTTAGAAAACTGTTAGAATAATAGGTTTTGTGTTAGCATGCATTTTCTGAAGGACATGAAATGTGAAATGTGTGAAACTCAAATGTATGTCATTATTTAGTGACATCACTCCTCAGTGATTTGCCAGAAAACCACAGATTTAATGAGGAACAGACCAAAAATACGAGGCAAAAATCAAGACATTCTGTGAAAATCCTGACAGCTGAGAGGTATGTTGGTACCTTAAACTACAACAACAGATATCAACAGGGTATTTCAGGACTACCAGCACATTTTCTGAAGAACAATCCCCGGGATTCATGAAGCTCGGCGCAAGGCCGGCGTAAGGCCTGCGCCGGCGGTGCATGGAATATCCGGCGCAGTAGCGCCATATACATATTAATGAGAGTGCACCGGAATCACAGACACGTGCGTAGTGTACGTGAGCGAGCCCAGGTAGGATGCGTCTGGAGGCGTGTCTAAGCCGGCAGGAGGTGAGCAACCTAATGTGCTGACAGCCACGGTCCGCCCACAATAGTAATGGCAGCAGCCAGGTCCCGTGCAGAATGAAACGCACGTACAGTACGCAACATAGTCCCCGTTCCAAATTAACGGAGAAGCAAATAGAAGCCACCAAGGCATAAGTGTACCCGTTCAAGGAGCAAAGGATACGCATAAGACCGCCTCCGTCCCGCAATGCACTGTCAGTGTTTACACTCAGAGAAGGTGTACAGCCGCATGTCAGCGCTGCACCGACATAGGAGCAGCGACTAAGGTCACCACCTGTCCCACTTTGTTTGGGGCAGTCTCTCCATGGACAGTTGTGTCCCGAAAAAACGTATTAGAAATGGCTGATGTGCTACGAGTGTAGGACACAATGATATCCCGTATGTAATGTAATGGTAGCATGAATTGGTTATCTCTGTAACAGAAATACCGAAATGACACAATAAACAGAATAAGCAAGGAAATTGCCACAATAATAAGCAAATTATTTAGGCAAACAAGTGAATTTCTATGCTATATAGTGACCGTTTGTATGTGTCGGCCTGTAAAGGCAGATGTGAGTCCCGGAAATATCCCAGATCGGAAAATGGAAAAGGTGGAAACCCCAGCAGCGACATGGGCATGGTCACCAGGGTTACCTGCTGTCCCAAAGTGCCATGGACAGTCCCTGATTGGACAGTCGTGTCCCTGCAACAATCGTAAAAATGGAAAATGACCTGCGATCCCCTGCCATAAATTCCCGCAATATACATGTAAATACTAGCATAAAACATATACATTACGGTATGCAACACAGACATGGCCTCAGAAAATAAATAACGAACCCTAACCCTAACAGAATAGGCTCATAGTATGGCAAACCAGTGAAGTCCTGGCTACTGCACTAGCCCTGGGTATGTGTAGTCCTGCAAATTCGAAGTGTCCACATAACATGCCCCACTATGGGCATTGGAAAAGGTGCCAACCATAATGGTCACAAGCAGTAGTGACAGTACATAGCCGGGTAGCTGTGCCGACATAACAACAGTAAGGAAGCAAGATACCCCAAACACAGGCAAACATGTGCATAGCAACATATCCCAGACCCAGCAACATCTCTGTTGCATACACTGGATGGTGTATGATGAAGTGTAATATCCAGAAGCAGAACCCATGATGCCC
>NC_056731.1:810651255-810711262 GCF_019279795.1 Protopterus annectens | reverse complement strand
AACCCTGCTCTCCCTCCAATGACAATCTACCTCCTACCTTCCTCAAACTTGCTGCTAACTTCATTGCCTATCCAGTATCTATACTAATCAATAGAGCTATTCAGGAATCCACCATCCCTACCTATGGAAATCCTTTTTCACTATTCCCCTGCATAAAGGTGGAAACTCTACAGACCCCTCTAACTGCCAACCTATAGCTATTCTATCTCCCCTCTCTAAGATTCTCGAAAAATATATCCACTTACAACTAATTAACTACCTGCTCCAGCATAGCCTCCTTACTCCCACTCACCATGATTTCCATCCCAACCACAGCACAACTACAGCCCTCTTATCCTTTACACATACCATTGCCAAGGCCCTAGACAATAACAAAGTCATATAATTTATCTTTCTTGACCTTTCCAAAGCCTTTGATACAGTCTCCTATTCCCTACTGCTATCTAAACTTGCAGACCTCAATCTATCTTCTTCCTCCCTTGTCTGGTTCTCCAGTTACTTATCCTGCAGGCAGCAATCTGTTAACTGGCTCTCTTCCACTTCTCTGTTCATACCTGTCCCAACCGGGGTACCACAAGGTTCCATCCTGGGTCCCCTCCTATTTAATGTCTTTACCAATGATCTCTATACTTCTTGTAAACAATCCTCCCTCATCCAATATGCAGAAGACTCAACTCTCATCCCCATCTCAGACAATATCTCCAATCTCCACACTCTTACTCAACAGGCCTTCCTATCCACTGAACAGTGGTTGTCCAGGAATCTACTCATTCTCAACCCTAAAACGACCAGACTCTTATTTTTCCCCCGATCTCTCTCTCACCTCAAATCCACCTTTACTATTAGTTCCTCAAACAACACTGTTATCCAACCTGAAGCTCACACTAAACTCCTTGGGATCATCATAGATGATGAACTCAGATTCAACTTGCACATCCTCCGAAGCATAAAAAGGACTCACCAGAAACCTGGTTTATTGTATTGCAACAAAAAAATTCTAAGAACAAATGCCAGACTCTCCCTTGCACAAGCTCTTCTCCTCCCCTTCCTTCTATATGCTCCCCACTACTCACCAACATCCAAACTACTACTTTAAACAAACTCCAACAAACTTACCACAAGATAGCTTGATTTATCACAAACTCTGTATACAATACACATCACTGCCTTGCCTTAAATACACTCCACTGGTTAGAATTCCCCCATCTTCTACTGCTGTCACAACTTTAAATGTTACACTTCATTCTTTACAAACCTTCATCCTGCCCTGCTCTCTCTTCCTTCATCTCTATCTACACTCCTCCTCGGACTCTCTGTACCGCTAATCAGCAATTACTACAAATCTACCAACCCAAAAAAATAGCTGGCAAACTCCTATATACATATTCCATCGCCCAAGCCTGGAACAAACTTCCAAGTGACATTTGTTCCATCATTCATCCATCCCACTTTAAAGAACATCTGCTCAACTCCAAAATATGACCTTGTCAAGCCCCTACTGTAGCTCCCCACAACCCTACTATATACCTTTTCAGTCCCTCCACATACAGCTAAGTTCTCCACTATTGTGGATACTTATTAAACTCTACAATCAATAGTGTTGGACTTGACTCTTTCTGTAAATATGTAAATATATTTTTTAGTCAGATCTCCGCAACAGCTGGAAAAGTATGTGGAGTGAAGCTAAGCATGTTGCTTCCAATTTACACATGGAAATTAAACTATCTGGAAGTCGTAGTGATGCAAAATGCAAAAGGAGGTTCCATGGTGAAGATGCCAAATTGTCACAACATGAAACAGATGACTCCCCTGAAAAAGTGTATTTCAGAAAGTCTGTTTTCTATGTAATGTTGGATAATGTTATTGGTGGACTCACAGTTCATTTCAATGCTGCAGTGAACATTTCTGAGAAGTTCAGCTTCCTCTGGAAGTACCTAACAATTCCTGTAGATGAGCTGAAAGAAAAATCAAAATCACTGGCAAATCAATATCCTGCTGACATCAGTGAAGATCTTGTAATGGAGGTGAGTCATCTGCCAGCTGTTCGTTGATCAGATTTTGGAGAGAACCAGCTGAGCCCACTGGAGCTGCTGAATTGCTTGAAAAAGTACAAACTGGAAGGACTCTTTCCAAATATATGCATCAGTCTGAGTATTCTGTTGACAATTCCTGCTACTGTCGCCTCTGCAGAGCGCTCATTCAACAAGCTAAAGCTGGTAAAAATATTTCTAAGATCCACTATGTCACAAGCGTGACTAGTAGATTTGGCAAGACTCAGTATTGAGTCTGATCTAGCAAAACAGATTAATTTTGATTATGTAATTCAGTGTTTCACTAGGAAAAAGGCCAGGAAAGCACCTTTGTTCGGCAGACAAATGCTATTATAAAGGTCTTTTACTATTATAAATATATTACTTTATTATTACATTTATACCTATACATACTTATCTAAATGTATCAATGTAATCTATGATTGTTAGAAATAAATAATAATATACACACTTACATGTGTATGTAGAATTTTGTATAAAGGGCCCACACACCTTCTTTGTACCGGGGCCTGGATTTTCTCTCTGCGGCCCTGCTTGACTGATTAATAGACTTGGATGATATCAGCAGCAGAATGGGTGTTGCTGCTGCTGGTGATGATGATGATCACATAGTTATATTTAAGAGGTAGCCTGAAGAAAGTATCTGGCAGTCCACAAGTGTTATGGCATGATCACTCAACCCACAGCAAGTTAGTATCTCTGCTCTGATCTTGAACTACTGTAAAACAGCTTCAAAGACACAGCTGACTCCTTAACTGGAATGGGGGTTAGGGTGGGGTTGCAGGGGGATAAGTTTGCAAATGTTTATATACCATCAATGTAAAGTAGATAAAAAGCAATGCTACATGGATTACCATTCATACAGGAGGCAGGTACCTACAACATAAAAGTAGTAATGCACAAACATTTTAAGGAGAAATAAATCATAAGCAAATGACACATTGAAAGTGAGTATCCTGCCATGTAAACTTACCCTGCTGCCACTTCACCTCCCCACTGCACAAATGATAGTATTTTATGTTTCTGAAGTCAGAATTTATTGTGTATGACAACATAAATTAATTTGATGTGCAGTACAACAGAATAATCTAAGGAGAAATGGCATAATATAAAATAAACACTACTGTTAACAATAGTCATCACTTTTGTATAATTCAGTAATCTTTAAGGCAGAACTTATTCATGAAAGCAAACAAAAATGTGAATTATTTTTATACAATGCCTTTTGAACAGGAGTCAGTGAGCACTCAAGCATGACAATAACATGAGTATTTATTTCTAACAGATAATAAAAAAAATATTTTAAGATAAGAGAGAATGCCAGATGAACAGTTAACAGTAGAGCATGCACCACACAGCACAGGTGACAGATATCACTACACTCATGACTTATACTCTACATGTTTTTACAAGAAAGGAAACATTAATCTGAATGCCATGATCAAGAGCTGTGGACTAGATGCCACCTCTTCTTTAGCTGTGCAGCCACATGCCATGCAAGAGCCTGTCACATGCAGTCACTTAATACTGCTGCTGGTTGGTCACAATTTCTTAAAGTAGGACTGGAACTGGGAGCTGCAGTGACAGCATGGGTCACTTCACCACTAAACTAGAACATGATCATGTTATGCAAAATGCAACATGTAGTAAACATTCTGCATGCAGTAGCTAGGTCAAACTGAAGGCCAGCCCAGACTCATCCAGGCACCTGAAATGGCTTTTTTGGGAGGCCAAAGACCCTCTCGATAATAATATGGGTCTGGGACAGAGATGTGTAATATGTCTCCTCTGCAGATCCTTTTGGATTTCTCACTGGTGTCATGAGACATGGCTCCAGTAGATATCCAGCATTACCTGGGGAAAATATAAAATAAAATAAAAAAGAGAGAGACTGAGAGAGAGAAATGGGAGGGGGATAGAGAGAGAGAGAGAGAGACAGACAAAACATTAGCATTCAACAATACATTTTAACTTGGTAACTACTTAAATACAATATAAAAAATTCCACTTACCAGCAAGATGACCACTGAGCATTCTGCCATGCAGGAAGAGGCAGTAGAGTGAGTCAGTGCACCAGATATGGGAATCATGTGCACTGCCAGGATGCCTGGTAGACATGCTGGCGATTCACCCCAATGAATCACAGACTGCCTGGCAACCGATGGAATGGTAGCCCTTCCTATTGCAGTAACACTCCTGCTATGGATCAGGAGGGCCCTAATTGCAATATGAGAGCAATCAATCACACCAAATATCTCAGTGAAGTGTGCCAGCCCATAAAAGACGCACATAGTCATAGCTTTGTCCTGAGGTGACATCAGGAAATAAATGCACTGATCCACACATGCCAAGAGCACATCCAGGAACTGCTGCAGTATCCTCAAAGCAGAAACCTGTGAGATCCCCAATGTGTTCCCAGTCTGTCTCTGGAAGGTCCCAGTAGCAAGTTTACTGGGGCTATACATACTTTAGTGACCACAGGGAAAGAAAGCTTGCACAGTCCTCCACTGTCCCTATGGGGGTCAAATATACCCACTAAGACTCTTTTATTGTCCCTGCCGACTATAAACCTATCTCAGATTTTTTGATTATTAAAGTTATAATGAGTCTTGGCCAGCGAGCACCTCCGAATACAGGAAGTTTTGGCACAGCCCAGATGAGCACCTCAGACCTGGAAATAGCAAGGCTAGCAGCAAGTGACAGTATTTTCACCAAAAGCAACTCTGCTAGATTTTGGTGAGGCTTCTCTTTGTATAGCACATCTGTGACCAGTGTGGAAAAGTGGGAAGATCTTCTGACTGTGAATTGCAAATGATGTAAAACATAAATCACTCCTCACTTACATCTGATTATTTCTACATTTGCATAGGCACATTCAGGGTCATAGTCCATTGGTGTAAATGACCTCTGTGGATCACAGCTCAGCTACACTTGTCCACAAACATCACGGATAGCTTCAGTGCATTTGCATGGCTGACTATGAATACTAGCTAATAAATGTTTCACATTCCCCATGTTCAGACTTCCCTACCTACAGCCTTGAAACTTAATATTAACACTTTTTAGGCACAACTTTTTCAAAAAAATAAAATATATTTATTTTCAATCTCAAACTGCCCCATGTTCAGTTTAGGGCTATTCATCTGCTGTGAGGTAACTTCCTCTATGAGTCCAGTAACTATCTTAATCCACAAATATTTTAACTGGCCTTGTCCCCCTGGCTGGAGTTTCCAGATCTCCACTCTTATAAGCTGCTGAATGATATGATGATAGTAGGACAGACAAACACCATAGCCAGTACAAAAGTACGGCCTTTGACTTGAATTATGACCATATACCCTGCATTTTCTATGATGATGTCTATAATGAAGCATTGTCTGTGAGCATCCTTATCTACATACCTAACTTGGCTGTGTTTCTGAGTTTTGGTCTCTACCAGCATTACAGAACTGCCTGCTTTCTCTAGCATCTCATCCTCAGCCCTCCCCAGAAGCAAGTCATTTCTCCCCTCCACCCATCAACTCCAATAGTTGCCCAAGGCAATAAATGAACTCTATTCACAAGGGTCATAGGGCTTTATACCTCTATACCAATGGAGTTAGCAAAAACAGATAATTTTCTTTTCTCCTTTCTGTGGTAAATTAAGTGAAAGGGATTATTTTCAAAGCATAATATTCAGCTGTGTCTGCATCAGCCTGATGTTTCATCAGAAGTTACATATTTCATAAAAGCCAGCTTCAGCATAGGCACATTGTTTTTTTCTCAATTCTTATTAGCACTATTTCATTAGAAGTCGCACAGTTTGATAAATTCATCTTGCTATATAAGCTACTGCTAACTAGTGTCAGACTTTTTTTCTGTCCCTTCCAAATAAAACACACACATAGACATAGACTCACAATAGCTTCATTCCTGTTCCATGAAGTGCATACATTTATACAAGACTTTTATAGGTTCTTATATTTGAAGGGTGTATTTTAAATGTATTTATTTAACATTTGTTAAAGGGGAAAGTCCAACTTGGAGCGAAGCCAATTTTCAGCGGAGGCCTGGGGAGAAATGTTCCAGATGCATGTCTTTCGAATGTGGGAGAAAACCAAAGCACACCCACACGAATGTAGGGAGGACATGCAGATTCTGCACAGAAGGCACCCCAGCTGAGAATCAAACCAAAGAACCTCTTGTTATGAGGTGACAATGCTACCACTGCACCACTGCGCCATGTAGATATGATTTATTAGTATGTTAAATAAATCATGTGATTGTGATTAAGTATTTAAAATCTGAAGTGTGGTGTAGAGTAGTGTATTCTGATGAAGTCTAATTTGTATATTGGGTAAAATCACTTAACATTATAACACATTCTGTAGATTATAATTCCAAGCCTTCACCTTCCTTATCTCATATGTAGAGCTATTTTGTTGTTCAAAGTTGAAAGATAAGAGTCAAGGCCTTAGCTATCATACAAAGTTTTAGATACCTCAGTTTTATTTAGAAGCATCAAATGCAAGTACAGATTGTAAGCCATTTCCTCACTGGTGAATAAATGGCAAGAAAAAGACATCCTCCAGATGCTTGAGTTTTGCTCTACTTATAATTCTCTGTCTATCTGATGAAAAACTTTATTTGTAGTCAGAAGGGACTGCTATGAGGTCTTGTTTTGCCTCTGCATGTACAAATTTATTGAAGCATCAGTCTGAGTTTAAGTATATTGCTTTTGGCCACTTATTTTTGGATCATGCAGTTTCCTATTCCTGATTCATGTGATCAGTTTTTCTAGATACGGAAGACATGAAGAAATCTGATAATTTTGTGAATTATTTTAACACTAACTTCGAAGGAATTTTTTTCACTCATAAAATTTCAAGAGAAGATATTGAGTATTTGGATGTTTATTTCAATTCTGACCCTAATGACAACATAATTTATATGTTCATAGGTAGCTGCAAGACTATGGATCTTTGTGGATTTTCGAAAGCCTAGCCTTATATCCCCACAGTAGTTTTTAGTGCTTATATTTTACATATGAATAACCCAGACATGGGTAGAGCAAGAATATATTGGGGCATTTACTTGTAGCCCCTATCCATGATGGACATGGTGCTAAACCAGGCATAAATCTGCAGTTTCCCATCCATTTGTACAATGTTGTTTGAATAGAGTAAGAGAACTATGTTGGTTTATGTGGAGAGAAAGACAATTCCATAGAAGAAATTTGCTCTGTGATGCATACCTATCCTCCCAGCATGTTTTATTTATGTTGCAAAAATAACTGCGCATACCTCTCAACTGTCCAGATTTTTGCAGAATGTACAGATTTTTGCCTCATATTTTTGGTTCTATTCCTCATAAAATTTGAGATTTTCTGGCATATCACTGGGATGACCTAAGGATTGACGTCCCAAAAGAGTGATATACATTTGAGTTTCAGACTTCAATTTCTTCAGAAAATGCATGCTAACACAAACCCTGTTATTCTAGCAATCTTCTAAGTTTATATGACCAATATTTAAAATCTGTTCCTATTTTTGGGCCTTTGTTCCCCCATTTTGTCAGGCTTTGTCCAGATTTCTAGCACCAAGAGGTTGAGATGTATGTAACTGAGGTCCCTTGAGAGGTGTTCCTGCTACCGTTGGATTTGCAAATGTGCAATAGGTCTGATGGGATAGGGTCTGTTGAGGCTTTATACACTAGGTAGAAGTCATCTGTCAGTAGCTTGTATAATACTAAAAAGAACAAAAAGGTTTTGAGATGGTCTGCATAGTTTTTGTAATTTAGGCCCTTGATTTTTTTTTAGTGAAAAAGCATTGTGGTTGCTCCAGTTGTAACAAGTGTTTGGACAGGTACATAGCAAATGGGTTATTGTATTCAATGACTGGTCTAGTGTGAGCCGAGTACAGTGTAATGATTACATGACTGAAATTGCATGCCATATCTTTAGGTATAAGTTGTGGAATAAAAATGGCTTCCTTACAATAGTTGAAATGTGGTGATCAAAGAACAGTTTATGTTTGACATTGGATCCCAGATCCTTGCTTACATGATCAACTTTCAAGGGTGTATTTGTCAATGTGATAGTTACAATGGAAGTCATGCTTGCTGAAGGTCACAAGTATGCATTTCTTGTCACTTAGTCTTAGTTCATGGTTTTGACACAAGTTATTTGTTTGGAAAAAGCACTCGGGTATTTAAGTTTCCTACAGAGAGTTTATAATGGTACTAAGTTTACAACTGTCTGCAGACTTGGCTGACCATAAATCCTTAACACTTGCACTGACCTCCAAGAGGTAAGTGCCAAAGAGGAGTTTCCCAAGGACTAAACCCTGAGATACACCACTAGTGACAGGCCTTCTGGAGGAGGTAAGGCCACCCACCCTAATTTCCTGTGTTCTATTTATGAGTCAGTTTTCTATCCAATGTGTTATGCAGGGATTTACATTTGTCCAGGAAAGTTTATCTATGATACCTTATTGTGGGATGCTGTTAAATGCCTTTGTGAAGTTTAGATATGCAGTGTGTACTGATTTTCCCTTATTTATTGTTTCAATATCCTTCTTAAAGAAGTCAGCCAGGTTAAGTCAGCATAATCTGTTCCTGATGAATCTGAACTAGCTTGGGTCAAGAGTTTGTTGGCCATCTATGTCCTTATTTATTAATTCCATAATGATCCTTTCCATAGACTTACAGATGATACTGGTCAGGCTTAAATGGTCTATAATTACCCAGGTCCATTGATACCCATCTTTGTGCAAGAGAATGACGGGTGCTGTCCTCCATTCATCCAGCAGAAAGACTGTTTGGAGACTGAAATGAATAACCTCTATAGAAGGTCTGACAAGTCATGTTTCAGGCTGACCAGTAGTTGCCTGGTATGTTATCCAGTGTCACAGAAGTGGTGTTCTTTGCATTGGATAGTGGGGTGCAGATGCAAGTTTGTGATCTGGGAATTTAGGAGGAGAGAGTGGGGTGAAGTTTGAACTAAATTTGTCTCCTAGTAGATTGGCTATGTCCTCTGTGTCCAAGTAATATCCTTTATTATAAGCTCTGTGCAGTGCTGAGCATTGTGTCTGAGACTTATAGCATAATTAAGAAGAGTCGGTGGTTATACTTCACCTGGATGCATTGCATCCAATGAAATTTTTTTCTTTTATTATAGAGCATGTTTATATTAAGGCTCCTCCTTAGGAGTTTATTTTTAAATTCATTACTGTATTTACTTCTGAAGGGTCAGATGCATCTATGCAACTCTTTACATGTGCATAGAATTCAGCAGGAAGGAATTCAGCATAACCAGTGGGATCATTGAGAGAAGCTTTTACATTTAGCTAGGTCATCACTCTCTTTTAACCTTAGCATAATCTCTGAATACTGAGATATTGGAAGATGTTTCTGGCTTCACTCAAGGTGAATGGGACTGATCTGTGGTTCAGTTTCTCTAGGGAGGAAGATATAACTGGTGGGGAGCAAAGCTGCCCCATATTGCAAAGAACCAAGACCAGGATTTTATCTCCTCTGGTTGGGATGCAGACTAAGAGAGTATGCATTGATGAAATGCAAAAATGTCTGGGCATACATGTTTTAGAAGTATAAATCTCCCAGTTAATTAAAGGATAGTTGAAGTCGCCTAAGAAAATGGTGTTTAACTTAATCCATAAGGACTCCATATTAGTTAGACAGGAAATGTGGGGCTGAGAGGGAAATAGAGGGGGTCTTATGGTTAGCTATAATATGATAAGGGGTTTTGTTAACAGTAAGTTGGACATGGTGGAGTTCTAGGTCATTATCTTCTCTAACAAGTCTGGTCATAGATTTGTTTAAGAATATGTAGACAAAAACATATTTAGTGCCTGCATCACATGTGGTGAGCTTGAATGTGCACTGCTGCAGGGTTCTCACTGATCTTGAACCAGGTCTCTGTGACAATGCATATGTCAATGTTTTGATGAGTAAGGAGTGCTTGTAGAGAGTGGAGTTTTTGTTAAGCCTCTTAGCATTGAGCAGCAATACCTTTATGTTATGTTGGATGCTTTATAAAATTGATGTTGCCTAGAAAAGGTACTGTGAAGGTAGACACAATTTTTGCAAATATATGAAACCCTTGGGGGATAGATGCAGGCCATCCTTGGCAAAGCAGTTAGGACTGTCTACCATCTCTTCCCAAGCCAAAATATATTGTACCCCCTTAGAATGACACCAGAATCTAAGGCAATTGTTAAAGTCAATAATCTTTTGCTTGTATTGTAGAATTATTCTTGGTAATAGTAGAATGCTGCTGAAATCTAGGTTTACACCTACTTCAGACATCTATTCTGAGAGCTCCATCATGTCTCTCTTCATATAGTCCAAGAAGGTATATCTCAAGCTATTTACACCCACATGCACAATGACTTTGTCATATGTGTACTCCTGGTGTAAGGACTTGCGTACATGTATGATGTGGTGAATTCCAGCACCTGAGGACAAATGACCATGAACCTCTCCTTGCACAACCTGGTGAGTGGTGCATCAGCATGTCTCAATATGGAGTCACCTATGACTAGGTTATTAGAATGTGTGAAGGTTTGCCTTATGGCCTTTTGAATTGAGTCTGTGTGACTTTTAGATATATGTTTCATGGTGAGTGCTGCCTGTGTTGCGTGTTTGTGAGGTTGCTGAGAGTAATTGTTTCTTAGGTAACATTTAGGAGGCCTTTGTGGTTTAGGTAGGTTACTTTTAAAAGTCTCAGCATAAGTAGATCTCTGTGCTTGCTATGAGCTGTGTGTGGCTGGTGTAGTATGGTGTTGTGTGGTTCCAACAACCTGCATGCTGTACTTGTTGTGGCTTCATATAATACTTTCCTTCCAATAACATTATATACATCTCTTGCATACTGTGTTAAATTTTTAGGTTGTAGGTGGTTATCAGTAAACATGTGGCAACTACTACATTCTCTCAAGATGCCTGCTTTAACCAAGCTGGTTACAGAGACAGTTGGATCCATGGTCCCAGCTACTTACTAATGTGGGCTGAGGGGGGAGTTGTGCCTATGAGATTTAGAGTTTATTACTGGAGGTGCTATCTCTCTGCTGGTGCTAGTCTACTACAAATGCAAACAACTAATAATAATCAATGATCCTTTGTTCCTACTTTCATCAGAAACAAAAGAGTAGAACTAATCCCAATCTGCTTCCTAAGAAGTAATATTAAATCAGATGTTGTTGGGTTCAGTTCACTTGCTATAGTCTTCTCTTGATAGAGAACATGGATAGAATGTACAGCAGCTGGATGCAGCAGGAAACAAAGCTGTACAAAGGCTCTGAAGAGGTACTCACCAAAACTGCAGCCAGACCACTCAGTGAAGTCCCATACGTACTGCCCAGTTAGACAATAGCATGAATCAGTGTCCCTCTATTCCTTTTCTCACCAGTAGCAATACAGTAGCATTAATCCTAAGCTGGCCCCTGAGAAGTAATTTTCTGGCTTTCCAGTGATCGATAATATCTAGGAAGGCTAGGAAATAATATCCCTCTACTCCTTCTCTCACCAAGAGTAAAAACAACCATTAATTCCAATCTGATTCCTGAGAAGTAGTTCCCAGGGTCTCCAGTGATTGCTAATTTCTAATAATGCTAGGAAATAATGTCCTTCTGTTCCTTATCTCATATGGAATACAGAAGCACTAATCCCATGATGATTCATGTGAAGCAGTTTCTAGGCTCTCCAGTGGTTGGTAGCCTAATCCCAGATGTTACAGATTTTTAAAGTAAGATGGAAAAAGGGGCTAGTACTCTAAATATTGCATTGTGCACTGAGGAGTGGGATGATATGAAACAGAAACTAACTTAAGCTTTAAGAGTCTAACAGGAGTCCCTTTCCAGTTTGATCTTCCAGAGTCCAGTAGAATGAGCAGGTGAGATAAATAAATTACTCTTGGGTCTGGCAGCTCAACAGGCACCATGTTTAAAAGCACTGCACAGACTGAGTGGTTGGGTGGGAAATCCTGTGCAGTCACACACCAGCAGTAGTCTCAAAGCAGTTGTAGTTAAATAAGAATGCAGCTAAACACCTTATATAATAAATCTTACGCCTTAGCTCCTCCAACTAATTAGCTAGATTTTATTTATTTTCAGTCAAAAACTTTTAAAACTAACAAAAAAAACTTTAAGGTAAAAAAAATTCAAAATAAAACAAACTGTAATGTAATTAGAGCAAAAATAAAAATAATGTAAGTTTCCAAATTTTAAATGAAGATATCAAAAATCTGATAGTTTGGTCAAAATACATTGGGACAAAACTCTACTAACCTTGTTGGATCAGGATCCATCAATGAGCTGAATGCAGTCATGAAAACACTTGAACACAACTGAGCCAAATTCCAGCATCTCATGCAAATCATCAATGAAGCCCTCACAAGTCACATTCTTCTGGAAGGAATTCCTGACTTTGGAAACCTTATTCACCAAAAAGTGAGGATTACCTTAGATTATATAGGAGAAAAACTTTCTGAGCAGCCAAACAAGCTGTTATATAGCCCATCTACCATTCAAAACACATATCCAGATGATGTGCAGAAGCAGACATTTCAGTTGAGAAAATAGATGCTCAATTATATGAGATTTATATCTGATATGCCATATAATGTGTAAACACACCAAGCCAGCATTCAAACATGCAAGCCCTTTTCCAAAAGAGTAATAAACTTCCACCAGTCTTCTACATCTTCTAGAGATCATAGTCAAACCATCTCACACAGAAAGGTAGGTCTTGGACATACACATGTGGCTATGCCATCCAATGCATCAGTGACAGCACCATTACATGCTACCAGTAACGGATCTGTCTCATCAACACTGTCATCACTAAAGACCACATCAGGTATGGACAACAAGATATTCCTATTGCTATCATGTAAGCACATACGTCTGCCCAGATATGCATTGATTGAAATTACTGGTGGAATTCTAAGCCAAAGTGAACTAGATATTGATCCTTTCAGGAAACTGGTGCTATCACCAGATCTCTGGCTTCCAGACCAGGTTGAAAAATCAGCTCCAATAACTGCCCAGATTTATGGGTATCAGTACTAACCAACTAAGTGAAGCCAACATTATAAAAAAATCATCAACATACTTTCATGGTAAGCTCACAAGTCCCATCATCAGCTCAGGTACTAATGTCCTCCAGAACAATCCATGCGGGGGTCTCACTGATTATGCTGATGAAAAGATCTATAAGCTCATATAAAAATTCCCAGGAGAAGCATCAACATCTTGTTGGCTGTATTATGCAAAGAGGGTAAAGACTCATCAGACCCAGCTTCATATAGACTCATTTCAAAACTGGATCAATGGTAAATGAGGAGAAATCTACAGTTCACTCCTATCCCAAGGGTTTATTCAAAGGTGTTGGTCGCACCAACAAAATTCTGGTTCTATTCTAACATGAATAACAATTAAACCACTTTTCATGACAATACTTCTGACCTTGTTCTGTGAATTAGTCACATTAAGACAAAGTCCACTATTATAATCCTGGCAGGTCTAACTAATAAATGTCAGATTGCCCCTGCATTGGAGATAATGCCCAGCTTCTTCCTGACTGAAATGGCATTTACCAACACAGCTAAAGCTTGTAGAATAGGTTCTGTCTAATGTTCAGAGTTAGAAATCTAACACACGAGGTTCTGTTACCAAGCAAGGAGGACCCCTAGCAAGATGACATTTCACAATAAGGTATTGGCTAATAATCAACCAAGATCATGAGGTCAGAACAGATAACAGAAGAGATACTTCATAACATCCCAGTGATTTTTGTAACCCCATGTACTTGTTCATCCTGTAGCCTGCTTGTATGATTTTTTTTCCTTACACTGTATATTGTGGTAGGGTTCCAGATGTGTCATTATTTATTATTTATTACATGTTTCATTTCTTTTTCATTTGACTATTTGTAACAGTTTTAAGTTTATTACAATTCTTTACAATTAAGTGCATATGAATGTATATCACCACATGAGTGCTTGCACGAGCACACACACACGTGCACACACACGCACGTGTGCACACACACACACACACAAACCCACAACAAAGATAGCAACCCTTTGTCAGATCTACTTATTAATCAGATCTATACCTGGTGATCTATGGTACTTTGAATACCTATATTTGTCACCTAAGGTCTTGCTGTGTCTTCACTTGCTTGTTTATCACCTACGGAATACACATTCCCACTACTCATAATGCAGGTCATGCATCACATAAACTATAATGCTTGACATTATGTTAATCCTTGTTTCTATCCTTTCTGGAATATAAGCACCAAAAATACAAAATAATTCAGATGGTGCCCCAGAAGTGCTGGAATCAGCAGTTAACACTATCTGCCTGCTGTAGCTACTGGTATATTCCATTATACAGCCCAGTAAACTGTTCTCACTTCCCATTTAAAAGCCTAACAGGGGTATTAGAGATATTCTGGAAATTGTATGAACACTTGTCTAAAGCAGAAGAATGTGGAAGCCAAGAAAGAGCAGAAATGGGACTATTAATGGAAGACGTAATTATGCCAATGTTAGAGGTAGACAAGACTCAACAACTCATAGTTTAGATAGAAGGAGATTAGATAAAAATGGAAACGTATAATCAATATGCAGGGACGTCTTCAAGAACACATAGTATTCCTGTGGAATTTTGGAAATTAGGAGGGAAGAGATAGATCTGGAATGTTTTGTTTATTAGTTTTTTTAAAAGGAGGAGAAGCATCAACATCTTGTTGGCTGTATTACGTAAAGAGGGTAAAGACTCATCAGACCCAGCTTCATATAGACACATTTCAATTTTAAACCATTATTATAATGTGCTTATGCCTATGCTAGCTAAAAGAATGTCAAAGGTGTTGCCAAAATTGCTAGATATGGATTAATGTGGTTTTGTGGAGGAAAGGCAAGCATTTGGCAATATTAACAGAACAATGGTGAGACTGAGAGAAGCAAAATGTAAGAAAACACTGCTGTTGTTTGTGGATCTTGATGCAGAAAAAGCATTTGACAGAATAAGATGCAATTTTATGAGTAGGGCAATGCTGGCATTTGCATTCCCCTGATGCAATAGTAAGGTTAATTAGGAGGATATATAAAGGATTGGAGGCAAGAATTAAAGTGGGAGGGTTCCTCTATGATAAGTTGTATTTGAACAGATGAACGAGGCAGGGGTATCCTCTTTCCACTTTATTTGCTTTATTTTTAGAGCCATTGGCAAAAAATAAGGGACTCATCAATTCAAGGATACAATTGGTATGATATTCAAGAAAAGCTGGCTTTATTTGAAGATGATATTATTTGTACTTGATAAATCCAGAAAATGACATCTTGGTATTATGGAATATTTTGACACAATTTAAAGCCTTTTTGGGATATAAAATTAACAAAGATAAAACAAAGGCTATAACAGTAAATTATGCACCCATGAAAAAATTGGTTCAGCAATACCCATATTTATAAGTACACAATAATAAATTTGTAAATAATTATATGTCATTTGTGAATATCAAACTAATCTATACAAGATGCTTGCATTACAAATGTATTATAACTGTATGTCATGTGTATATCAAACTGTTTTGCACAGAAGTTTGTATTGAAAAGGTATTTGTAAAGTGCTGTGTTTAAAATGCATCCACAGTGTGCCCTACTGGAAGAGAACAGAAATGTACATGCATTATTGTAACTGGTTAAATGTATATATTTTAACAGTGGAAACTGGAATGCAAAGGGTTAATCTCAGTCCAGTAAACTGTAGAAAAAATATTTGAAATTAAATCACTTTATAGGCTATGCAATAAAGGCTACACCATAAAGAGGCTAACTCTTAAGTTTTCAATTCAGCTAGAGACACAAAGGGCCAGATTCAGGAAGGCTTACACGGAGTTCAAGAGTAGTGTAAGCCTCCGTGTAAGCCTCCTGATTCAGCAACAGCCCAAATCTCCATGTAAGAGACAGCTAACACGTCTCTTACACGGAGTGGGCGTGGAAATGCTCAATACCTCATTTGCAGCTCCAAGATATGCAAATGAGGTATGTGAGCGATCCACGAAGCCCAAACCAGTCCGTGTAACGGACGTGTTAGCTGCAGAAATGTACTCAGCTGACAACTGAGTACATTTCTGCAAAATTAAAAACGGAGCTATGTCAGCTCCAAATAAAGGGTGCATTTGTTATATTAAGCATGCCAATGGCCAAATATGTGGCCATTGGCATGAAAATGTTGCAAAAAAGTTATATAACTTTTTTTTTTTCACGGATTTATGTGTTTAACTGTAGCACACCAGCAAAGCGCGCTACCTAAACTGAAAACCGAGCTTATAAGCCCACAATTGTGGGATTTATGTATTACATGAAATGTCAATGGAGGGACTTGCAGAGCAAAAACAATATGGCCTCCGTTCAGTGGTTGTCAAGGGGGGGAAGCTCCGTGTAAGATATGTAACTAAGCATTACTAGGCAATCCTATGTAAATGAGGCTTACAATACTGAATCACACTGCCACATAAGTAATGAGCACTTTCTGAGTCGTGTAAGAGTTAGAGAAGGGGGAGGAACAGAGTAAGAGGTAGGTGACATCATGGGGGGGAAGGATAGAAAGAAATGTACCAGATTGGAGGGCAATGTAAGGTAAGAGATGACAGACAGACATCAGGGAGGGAGGTGTGTCCCAACAGAACACTGGGAATGTCAAGAAATTGAGGGCATACGCTATCCCTACACTCTAAGTTTCTTGATATACGTGCATGCGCGCGTGTGCGCGCGTGTAAGGCAGGTTTAACAAGTGGGAGCGTGTTGCAAACTGTTTACAACGGTTTGCGCGGGCGTGCACGTGCGTAAGGCAGTGTGCGCGCGTTTTAGCATGAATCAGCCTAGCTAACACCGTGTAAGGATGTGTGCGCGCGTGTAACACCGTGTAGGGATGTGTACACGCGTTTAAGTTACTGTGAGCATGTGTAAGCCGGTGTGCACATTGCTCCCCCTCAGGAAACAGAGAGGAAATAGGAAACAACCAAAATACAGGGAAACTGCCAGAAGATACTACTAAAGTTAATTGGTGGAAACAATTAGAAGCAGGCAATTACACAGGCAGACTAGAAGCCCAACCCAGCACTTAAAACACAACAAAGAGCAGTGCAGGCTGTTTCTCACAAGAGATACTGCCAGAAACTAAGCTATCAGAGTTGAAACCTGAAAAAAGCTGAACTCAGAGCAGAAATGCTAGGGGCTGCCATAGCTGTTATAATCAGACATAGGCAAATTGCCGAGGGTGGTGATAATGCAGATGCTGACAGACAACCCAGAGTGAGGAGAAGGAGAAGAGTATACAGGCCTAGGGTCACCTACCATGGGTTACATGAGCTGGAGATAGTAGAGCGCTATAGAGTGGACAGAGAGCTCCTGCAGCAGATTGTTGAGCTGTGCAGGCCACGCCTCACACACAGAACCAACAGAGGGGAACCCATCCCAGTGGAAACCAAGGTATGTGTTGGCCTAAGAATACTAGCAACAGGTACCTTTCAGAGACCAACTGGCGATATGATGGGGATATCACAGGCATCAGCCTCCAGGGTACTGCACCAGTTCCTGGATGCCATGTCACCACATGTCAGTGATCATATATATGTCCCTAGTGACCGTGAGGTTGTGTCCAGCAATATCGTCTCTTCCAGCAAATAGCGGGATACCCTGAGGTGCTGGGTGCAATAGACTGCACGCACATACGCATCAAGGCACCAGCCGGTGAGCGGGTAGAGTCTACATTAACCGCAAGGGATACCCCTCCATCAACTGCCAGGTCGTGTGTGATGCCCAGGGCATAATAATGAATGTGTGTGCTGGCTGCCCTGGTAGCTACCACGATTCCCACATCTGGCATCTGTCGCAGCTGTACCAATCATTTGCCAATGGGGACTTCCCACACGGACACCTAGTGTGGGATGCTGGTTATGCACTTGAGCCGTGGCTGATGACACCCATCAGAAATGCACACACACCCGAACAGGAACGCCATAATGAGGCACACGCACAAACACGTAATATCATAGGCGTGTGTTTGGGCTGCTCAAGTCACGGTTCCGGTGTCTGGACACGTCTGGTGGAGCTTTGCAGTACACACCAACTACATGTACCCAAATGATCATGATATGTGCTATGCTACATAATATGATCCTGCGGAAACAGCTGCAGCAGGACCAGCACAGGGCTGGGCCAAACATCCCCACCATTGCCAAGGCCACCACAGGCAGGGGTGACTTGGAGGAGGAACAACCTGACCTTGTCCCAGTAGGCAGAAGGAGGCGTGCCCAGTATGCCCTGGCCTTGGCAAAGAGGCAACGCATAGCACATATGCTTGGTCAGTAGGAACACTGGGACCGATACCCACTCTGACTCACTCATACAGTAACAGGGATGCCTAACATGACACAACCTGCTTCCAAATGTACAGGAGTGTAGTATGTGCATCCGACAGAGGCAGCCCTGCAGCACCACCGAGGCATGAATGCCATGTGTTAAGTAATGTAATACCATGTATCATATGCACACCTGAGGACCATGACTAACGTCCACCCTCACCAATCATAAACCACAAAAACACAAACCCACCTCATAGCTATCACAAGGGATAGGAACCTAGATGTAATGCTACCCAATGGCAAAGGTATAAACAGCAAGATGTGTGCAGTGTAAATGCACACAGTATAGGAATGCACATATCAGTGCTGTAATAGAAAACAGGGTCAAAGCACATCAGCACCCTGACACTACCAGGGTCACACCTCATACAGTGATGTACATGTGCAAAAACATGGAACAAGATACAAAATGAGGGTGACTACCAATAAATGGCATGGATAACCACACACCCTGTTGTTACCACAACAAGAAGCAACATGCATTAGCCATGGTCAAACACCAATGGCTAAAACTGACTACTACTATATAGCCTGCTGCAGACCACTGTCCTAATAGCAGCAACTGTCCCAGGCCTATGTTCACAGGTTCACAGGTTCATACTAGGCTATCTGCCCTAGGGCATTTATAAGCCTAGACCAGAGTTCCGTGGAGTCTGCCGCACCTTCACTCTGACGGATAATTTGCCCATTATATTGCTGTGCCTCTGACAAGCAGTGATACTGAGGTTATCCCTGGGGCATACCTGCAATCTCCCATCCATTGATTAAGATCTCACTTGAACAAAGCCAGTGAGGTACTCAGCCTCACATGTACCAGGATGTTGTTCCACAGCATAGGGACTCTCTGGTTGAAGAATCTGTCCCTCCAGCACATCCTATTAATATCTGTGTTGAGGTTTAAATCTCCTGCCACTGTAGTTCTGATGGATGTAGAGGTCTTGAGGTGAAGCGTGTACATTAACTCAGGTTTGGACATGGCCTTGGATGTCAGGCACAGGTCACCTCTGAGCAGACGGTAAGTCACGGAATCAAGCTGGAATTCCTCCAGTCGGGCAGCATAAGAAATATGTTTGAGACCCTTTCTCCTCCTGTCGAGGAATTTGTGGGCCCATCCAATTGCCATAGGTGTCGGGTCATATACATGCTGAATGGGGCATTGCACTCAATCAATGGTCCGATGAGTGAAGAGTACAGGGGAACAATGACCTCCCTGGATCTAGATGTGAATCCCTGCATGATGAGGTGGGCAATGTAGAAGTTCTACCTAACTACCCTGGCAACGTGAGTGTCAAACAAAGGTTACTCTCAACCTGTGTGCCCAGGTCCCTGATAACCTCCTGTGTGCTTAGAGGATTGCCACCTACATGGGAACTAGTGGTAACCTTGTTCTTCCCAAAGGGTATGGCTATGCATTGTTTAGTGTGTAATGTAAGGCCATGGCTCTGGCACCAGTTATCCGTGACTATGACACCCTTCTGAAGGATGTCTGTGTCAGATGGGTGTCCAACTATGGTTCCCAGTCTGCAGTCATCTTCAAACTTTGTCAGCCATAATCCTGCTGTGTTTGCTTGTACTTCTGAAAAGTAGATGCTGAGCAATAGTGGGCCCAGGACTGAGCCCTGTGGGACACCACTTGTGACAGTTGTGGAGTGTGACATGGCACCAGCAAGTCTGAACCTGTCTGTTCTGTCACGTAGCGCTTTGCAACCCATCCTGTGATGTATGGGTTCACATTTAAGCTGGTGATGTTTTCAATGATACCCAAGTGGGGTATTGTGTTGAAAGCCTTTGCCAGGTCAAGGTAGGCTGTGTGGAGTGCCTTGCCCTTGTCAATGGCCTTGGTGTCTGTTATGAAACAGTCAACCAAGTTTAAAAGGCATGATCTGCCCTCAACAAAGCCTAACTGGGTTGGATCTAATGTCTGCAAGTCCCTATGTCCTCATCTATGACTTCCATTATGATCTTCTCCATAGCTTAGCAGACCCTGCTTGTCAAGCTGATGGGATGGTAGTTTCCGTGGTCGGTGGAGGCACCCGCATGTGAAGTGGGTCCACCATTGACATATGCCACTCCTTGGGAACATATCCTGAGTTGAGGCTAAGATCATACAGCTGCCCTGACTGCGGGTTTAATTCTTGAGTGAGTTCATGGAGCACAAAACCAGGGACACCATCTGGTCCCATGGATGCTGCGTCCTTTCCCTTGGATAGAGCAGTTCCCACCTGAGCATTTGAGATGTTTGGGGGGCTACAATCCTCTTTCATACATATCTCTCCAGTTGTGGTGGAGGGTGGGTGGAGAAATCTGCACTGAACCTGTCAGCCAGTATGTTGGCAATGTCTGTAGGTTCAGTGATATTTACAGCATTCTGAGCCTATTCTGAGCATATCTGGGAGTTTCCTCCCAGGTGTGTAACGTATCTATAAAAGGCCTCATTGTTGTCCCGTGAGCCCTTAGTGGGTTTACTCCCAATATTCGCCTTGGATGATTTCATGGGGGAACTCAGTGTTTCACCTATATTGAGCAGGGGTGTCTACCCTTCCACGGATATCGCTCTATCTTGTAGTACCTCCTTCCTTGTGTTGTAGTGCTTGTTTATGGCTGAGGTCCACCACACTGGACGCTTGCCTCTGGTACAACGAGTCTGTGTTTTGTTTGGGATTGCCTCATCCATGCAGTCTTGAAGGTGCTGGTAGAAGGCAGTTGTAAGTGATACAGTGGCTTGGGTAATGGTGTCTGCTGGCTTGGGGCTTTGAAAGAGACCACAACAGTCATTAGAAGTGTGTAGTCGGCTTCTGAGAGGTTCTGCACTGTGGTCTTTTCTATCTGGGGTGGAGGTGGGATGTGGACTTCCACTGAGAGTAGGTCATGATCTGATCTCACCAATGATGGGTATACCTCTGGTGTTGAACATTGTGAGCCCATGTTTGTGATGATGAGATCTACTATGTTGTCTCCTCTTGTGGGGATGGTGACTAGTTCTTCCATGGCATGTGAGTGTATGAACTCTAGGAACCTGTGGGCTAGAGTGTTGTGGCTGTAGTACTGATCCCAGTCTATATTTGGATAGTTGGGATCACCCAGTGTGATGGTGTTTGCAGGTACATGTATCCCGCCACTGTTTTCATGAAAGCTCTGTGAGGTACCTGAGTTTCAGAGGATGGCCTGTAACATGCTACAAACTTCAGAGCAGTCTTGCCTATGGTTAATTGCACCGGATGGTGTACAATGCATCGTGTGTTGCCACCAACCATGAGGTGAGGGTGTCCCTGATGAATATTGCTATTGCCACCCCTCATAGTGGTAATATGTGTACTGCATAGATACGAAATATTGTGCCTCTGACTTAGTAGTGACACATTATGACCACCTTACATAATTGAATAATGTGACTATGCCTCTGTCCAGTCTGTGCCCCTGTCCACATGCAGCTGTCCAGATGTCTCTTGAAGAGAGTCAGTGAGGTACTCTGTCTAACATGAACTGGGATACTCTGCTAGAGTGTGAGATGCCTCTGAGTTATGACTCTGTCCCTTCAGCATGTCCTATACATGTATGTGCTGAGGTTCAAATCTTTAGCTCCCATGTTTCTGGTGGATGTGGATTGCTTGCAGTGGAGCATGTCTACCAAATCCTGATCGGACATGGTCTTGTATGTCAGGCATAGGTCACCTGTGTATGTGGTATGACACTGAAAAAAGCTTGTTTTAGTTATTCTGGAAGTATATGACATGTGTTGTAGATCCCTGATCGTCATGGTAAGGTACTTGTGGGGTCTCTCCAGCTGCTGCAAGTGCTGGTTGAGGTACATACCAAATGGGGCGTTGTATTCAAGCATGGGCCTAATAAGGGAGAAGTATAGTGGTACAATGACCTCCTATGGTCTGGATGGAATACCCTCCATGATAAGGTGGCCAAGATAGAAAGTCTGTCAAACAACTTTGGCAACATGGGTGTCAAATGAGATGTCACTATCTACATGTGTCCCCAGCTGTCTGATTTGTTTCCTGTACTCATTGGGTTGCTGTCTATGTACAGATCTGTGGGTACTGTGTTCCTCCCAAAGGGGATGGCTACACATCAGTCGCAGTCAGTTTTAGGCCATGAGTCCAGCACCAGCTATCTGTCAGTGTGACGGCAGTCTGTAGGATGTGTGTGCTGGCTGATGTATTCACTATGGTGCCCAGGTTGCAGTCATCTGTAAACTTTGTCGGCCACAACCCTCCTATGTTTGCTTTCACATCTGAAAAGTAAATACCAAATAAGAGAGGTCCCAGGACACAACCTTGTGGGACACCACTTGTGACTGGCTTGAACCTGACAAGGCACCTGCAATGTTGACATTATGGGTTCTGTTTCTGAGCCATTTTGCAACCTATGCTGTGACATATGGTGTTATATCTCAGCTGTTGAGCTTGTCTATGATGCCTGAGTGGGGTATTGTGTCAAAGGCCTTAGCCAAGCGCAGGTAGGTTGTGTGGACTGTGTAGCCCTCATCAACGGCTCTACTGACAGTTTCAAAGTAGTCAACTTGGTGCAAAACGCAGGATCTGCACTGTACAAAGCTGAATTGGGTGTGATCAAGGGTCTGTAGGACACCAATGTCTCTGTGTGGAAGCTCCATAATGACCCTTCACAAAGCTTTGCAGACAAGGCTGTTTAAGCTTGTGTGGTGGTAGCTGCCAGGGTCTGTGGAGGCATCTCCTTTGTGGAGTGGGACCACTGTTGCCGTCGCCAGTGTTCAGGTACAGATCCTGTAGCAAGGCTAAGGTTAAATAGGATCTGCATATACAGGTTTATCTCCATCTGTAGTTCACATAGCATGCAACTGGGGATACCATCAGGTCCCATTGATGCTGTGTACTGTCTTTGCTGACTGCGGCTCTCACATGGACATCCAGGATGACAGTGAGGTTACATACAGCTGTGATAACTATCATGTCTTGGGGGTGAGGGAGGGTACATTGCACTGAACTGGTCTGCCAGGGTGTCAGTAATATCTGTCAGGTCCCTGGGATATAAGTTGTTGTGTACCAAATCTGAGCATATATGAGGGTTCCCACCCAGGCGTCAGACATAACTGAAGAAAGCAGTGTGGTTACCTTCATCGTCTGTGGTGATTTATGTCCCCAAGTTGAACTTGGGTGTCTTTATGTGAGAATGTAGCTTTCTACTACTGCTGATCACAGCTGCCTTACATTCTGGAGATGTAGCTCTGTCTTGCATTAGTATCCTTCATCTGTTATACAGTTTGTTTATGGCTGGGGTCCACCAGACAGGCCACTTTCCCTTGGTGGTGAAGGTGTCATTCTCATTTGTGATTGCATGGTCCATGCTTACTCGGAGATGTCCGTAGAAAGTGTCTGTGCAGGAGTCACCATTGTGTGTTGTGGTTTCCACTGGCCCAGTGGGCTTAATGGATACCATCTCAGTCCGAAGAAGTGTGAAGTCAGCTTCTGAGCTGTTTGTCACTATACCCTGGTATCATACTAGCACTGACACAGGTGTAAACAATTCCCCAGAATCCATCAAACAAAATGGACATGCAGGCTTACAGATGCCCTAGGGGGTAGCCTAGTATGAACCCATTATGATACAGATTGTACAGGACACTACAGATAACCCCAAGGCTGTTGCAAATGATGGTAGTAAGCATGTTGTTGATTCCTGGATATGCTCCGGATCACACCGATATTACAAACAACATACCAGACACACACAGGTATGGCCAACATACATCCTGACATGTGCAGTGCAACCCCCATAATGCCAAATACCTTCCCAGCAGTCTGCCGCCTCCCTGACATTATGTCACCCTTACCACAGGGTACGTGCCCAAAGAGCAGTGTACAACAACAGTGGGTGTTCTCAACAAAGGTGTCTCCTGAATGGATAGGAAAAACAACCACCACAGAATCATGAGAGGTTTGGTCTGCACAGCTATGGAAAGGACCAGCATGTACCACAGACATAATGATATTGTGGATCTATTGACACCCGACCCTACCCAGTGTGGGTTTACAAAGTGCAGACCCCACCCCTAAACATGTGTGACTCAGTTGAAACAGTACTTGAAGTCAGTGATGAGGGCAATGTGGTCCACACAGTGTAGCCGGACCTTGCAAAGCCTTCTGTACAATACCCTATGTGTTCCGTATAGATTTGCTCACCAGCTGATATATACACCCCAATGTCATGGGAGGGTTGCAAACCAGACCAACGACAGAACTGACATGGTCAGACATGCAGCAGCCATGTCAGACTACAAACCACATATAACAGGCATCCCACAAAGCTTGGTCCTGGGACCTTCACCATCTGGTATATATGCCCCATAGGTACAGGCCAACAAGTAAGGACTGTGCTGGAACATGTTTGTAGAGGACAACAAGCCGCCTGACATATCTGATACACCAGCTGACACAAGCATCCCATAAAAGGGCCACATAGAAACAGACAGCTGGTGCCATAGCCATGTCAGCATGTTAAATGGTGAAAACAGTATAGTCAGCCTCTGTGGATAATCCAGTAAGTGACCACCAATTCCCACATAGGTGTCGACCCATGACATTCCTAACATGTAATGCCAGAATGGGGACACAAGGTGATAGATATCCTGCATTGGACAAAAATGTGGCTGTAGGGTTAACAGCAACAATCCATATACCAACCTAATCATGAGGGTTATGACATCTAGCTAAGGGGAGGTCATTGTGGTTTTGCAGTTATCTTTCAGCAGCATTACAAATGACCACAACAGCGCCTGTGTGGTGTACCTCAGCAGATAGATTCAGCAACTGTAAAGTCCACAACAGTACCTCACCAGGAGTATCAAAGAGCTGGAACACATGTAATGTGTCGCCTGATTAAACAGAATGCAGTTACACACACTGCCATGCTGGCCACCCAGACACAAGCTGTGCCTGATGTAGAAAGCCATGTCCAAGCTGTCAGCAATGCACATGCCGTACCTTGTACAATGTGAATGGCAGGCAGATATGCACATGAGGGACCTGAACCCCAGCACTGACATATATAGGACAGGCTGTACTGCATTATCCAAAACACAGAGGCCACCCCCACACATGAGTAAACTAACACTACAGGTTGTCCATAAAGACACTGGTTGAGTCCCCTCAACAGGAATCCTAATGAGTGGATGGGAGATGGGAGGTTTACCCTGGGTATCAATGTTATGTCACAGGTAGACAGAGGCACAGTATACCAAACAAGACATATGACATGTCAAACAACGCTTACAATGTGTTGATGGACAAACACATTCTCCGACTAGCATTAGGTCAAGATACCTCTTGAACACAGCCAGCAAGGTGCTCTGCCTCAAATGGACCAGGATTGTATTCCACAGCATAGGGAGTCTCCGAGTGATAACTCCATCCCTACAACATGTCCAACATACATCCCTGCTAAGGTGTCAGTCACCTGCACTAGTGGTTCAGGTGGATCTTCTGAGTCTGAGGTGGAGCATGTCCATTAATCTCTGTTTGGACATGGCCTCGCATGTCAGGCACATGTCACCTCTAAGCAGGCGGTATGTGAGTGAATAGAGTGTGAGTGTCTTCAATCTGGCAGCATGTGACAGCTGTTGTGGTTCCTTGATCCTTTAGGTGGGGACAGTCAGGGTGTCTCCAATTGCTGCAGATGTTGGGTGAGATACAGCCAGAATAGGGCATTTGACTTGATCACCGGTCTGATAACTGAAGAGTACAGGGGAACAATGACCCACTAGATCTGGATGTGAATCCCATCCTTATCAGGTGGGCAATGTAGAAGGTCTTCCTAGCCACTTTAGCAATGTGAGTCTGAGAAGAATGGCGACTGTCAACCTGGGTCCCCAGGTCCGTGATAACCTCCTCTGTGCTTAGAGGATTGCCACCAATATGGTAGCTTGGGGTCACCTTGCTTTTCCTGAAGGGTATGTCTACACATGTTGTGCACTCTGACTTCAGGCCATGGCCCTGGCACCAGCTATCAGTTACTGTGAGTCCCTTCTGAAGGATATCTGTGTGTGATGCACTGTCCACTATGGTGCCCAGTGTGCACTCATCTGCTAACATTGTCATCCAAAGTCCTCCCATGTTGGCCTGTTCTCATGGGAAGTACATGACAAACAATGGTGGCCAAGGACTGAGCCCTGTGTGACACCACCTGTGACCAGCCTGGAGTCTAACATAGTGCCAGCAACTCTAACCCTGTGGGTCCCGTCCTTAAGCCAGTTTGCAACCCATCTTGTGACATATGGGTTTACATTTCAGTTGTGAGGTCTTTCCACAATACCTGAGTGGGGTATTGTGTTGAAAGTGTTAGCAAGGCCAAGGTAGGTTGTATGGACTGCCTTTCCCCAACAATGGCCTAAGTGACCAATTTGAAGATGTCAACCCAGTACAAAAGGCATGATCTGCCCATGACCAAGCCAAAATGGGATGGGTACAATGTCTGCATGTCCCTATATCTTTGTTTATGAGCTCAATTATGATCCTCTCCATAGATTTGCAGACTACACTTGTTAAGCTTATGGGGCAGCAATTAACAGGGTCTGTAGAGGCACTGCCTTTGTGCAGATGTGCACAACTGGACCTTAACCAGCCTGTTGTGCACACTATGGAAATGTAAATCAGTGATAGGACTGAAGCCCAGGATACTGACCACCACAGTGAAAGTACTGAAACACTACACTAGACAGTGCTACAGTGTTAGGTCAGTATGAACGGATGTTGACAATTGTGTGCAAAGTATCCCATGCAAAACCTGCAGGCACAGTATACTCCCAGTTTTGTTCACACAAAAAGCATTCGGACAGTAACTACACAACATGGCACAGAACACACAACCATAAACTGGAGGTATTTGTTGAAGGTCACACTCATCCACAAATGTGATGGGCTGCAGAGTTCAACATATGTAAAGCCCACACTGGGCATGCTCACACACTTAGATAAATGAGACATCTTTCACACAACATGCCACAGGAAGGCTGAACTGGGCATGCTCACACACTTGGTCCAAATGTTACCCCTAGCAAATGTGAAAACACACCAGAGGATGGTCGTCCCTCTTTCTAGACACTGATCATGTAAGCACCCTATAAGTATATTGGAGAAAAGGATTCTCTCAGTAATCCGAATAGCGCGTGCTAATGCGTCCATCTCTAGTGTCATAACATAGTTAGGTAGGGGTTTGAATCCAGCAGGTGGCAAGTGTGTGTGAAGGGGGGTAAGTGTGTGTGTAAGTGTGTATGAAAGAAACATCCCTTTTGGCAACTGGGAAAACACACCACAGGATGATCATTCCACTTTCTAGACTCTGATGATGTCAGCACCCTATAAGTATATTGGAGCAAAGGATTCTCCCAGTAATCCGAATAGCGCGCCGTGCTAATGTGTCCATCTCTAGTGTCATAACATAGTTAGGTAGGGGTTTGAATCCAGCAGGTGGCAAGTGTGTGTGAAGGGGGGTAAGTGTGTATGAAAGAAACATCCCTTTTGGCAACTGGGAAAACACACCACAGGATGATCATTCCACTTTCTAGACTCTGATGATGTCAGCACCCTATAAGTATATTGGAGCAAAGGATTCTCCCAGTAATCCGAATAGCGCGCCGTGCTAATGCGTCCATCTCTAGTGTCATAACATAGTTAGGTAGGGGTTTGAATCCAGCAGGTGGCAAGTGTGTGTGAAGGGGGGTAAGTGTGTGTGTGTAAGTGTGTATGAAAGAAACATCCCTTTTGGCAACTGGGAAAACACACCACAGGATGATCATTCCACTTTCTAGACCCTGATGATGTCAGCACCCTATAAGTATATTGGAGCAAAGGATTCTCCCAGTAATCCGAATAGCTAGCAAGCTAATCGTCCATCTCTAGTGTCATAACATAGTTAGGTAGGGGTTTGAATCCAGCAGGTGGCAAGTGTGTGTGAAGGGGGGTAAGTGTGTGTGTAAGTGTGTATAAAAGAAACATCCCTTTTGGCAACTGGGAAAACACACCACAGGATGATCATTCCACTTTCTAGACTCTGATGATGTCAGCACCCTATAAGTATATTGGAGCAAAGAATTCTCCCAGTAATCCGAATAGCGCGCCGTGCTAATGCGTCCATCTCTAGTGTCATAACATAGTTAGGTAGGTGTTTGAATCCAGCAGGTGGCAAGTGTGTGTGAAGGGGGGTAAGTGTGTATGAAAGAAACATCCCTTTTGGCAACTGGGAAAACACACCACAGGATGATCATTCCACTTTCTAAACTCCGATGATGTCAGCACCCTATAAGTATATCAGGGGAAAGGACTTTCCCCAGTAATGCGAATAATGGCGCTGTGCTAATCGTCCGTCTCTAGTGTCTTAACATAGTTAGGTAGGGTTTGAATCCGGCAGATGACAAGTGTGTGTAAAGGGGTAAGTGTGTGGGTATGAAAGAAACATCCCTTTTGGCAACTGGGAAAACACACCACAGGATGATCATTCCACTTTCTAAACTCCGATGATGTCAGCACCCTATAAGTATATCAGGGGAAAGGACTTTCCCCAGTAATGCGAATAGCGCTGTGCTAATGCGTCCGTCTCTAGTGTCTTAACATAGTTAGGTAGGGGTTTGAATCCGGCAGATGACAAGTGTGTGTGAAGGGGGGTAAGTGTGTATGATTGATATATCCCTTTTGGCAACTGGGAAAACACACTACAGGATGCACATACCCATTTCTAAACGATATCACAATTATGTATGGCTTTTGATTACAGACATGCCATGTGTGTTGTGCACACAGAATGCCCATGTATGTGGGTTGTCCCTCACAATAATGCATGACATTGATTACACCGGTTATGGCAATGAACACATGATGTATGTGTGTGCCAAATACACATATGTACCTGTGACTTTCAATAGTTACCATGTGTGATGCCTGCCACATGTGAATACATGGTATTTGCACAGGGTAACATTATGACCGTGGTCTTCTGTGCAGATGCTGCATGTGGGATGTGTATATACAGTGTGAGATGTAGATGCTATCAGCCTAGTAGTGAGGGATGCACACCTGGTCTGGGGCATAAGGTCTACATGTTGTTAATGTACAGGAGCTGCATGTTTTCACCTGTTGTGGTAGTGGTAAGACAGTATTCCATAGCAATGCAGTGACTGCATGCTAAGAACCATTCAGCTAGGGTGTTGTAGATACACTTATTCATTAGCATTCAGTAATTTGTCGGAATCCCTGGTGAGGGTCTGATGCCAACCAAGGTCAGGGGTCTACCAGCCTGTGTCACTTGCTCAGTGATCCCTTCCATGTTCCCTATCACGTATCCCAGTGAGCGACATCCCACATCAGCTGTGGTGGCATGGACAATGACTGAGTCATATGTGTCCATACATCTGACTGACTTGTATGTTGTTGTTACAGTTTGGCCATGTGTTTCCATCTCATACATGTGATGTACATCAATGGGTAGGGATAGGGTTGACTGTGTACATGTGGCAGCTGTGACATTACTACATGACACACATATTCCACAACTGTACCATAGAGGTGACTGACAACTGACCTTTGCACATGCTACCAGAGTATTGAGATTACATTGGTGATTGACAGCACATAGGGCCAATGGTGAAAAAAGAGACATAGGTCCATAGGTTCGTACAGGGATATCTGCCCAGGGCATGTATCCACCTAGCCAGAATGTGCGTGCCTTTCAACATGCATTGTGAATCTGTCTTGCTATGCCCTTTTCCAAGGTTAGTATACTGTGCCTCTTTCTCACAGTGACACATAAGTGATACCCAGGGTAACCCTACAATGTCACATCCAGTCATTAATATCGCTCTTGAGGATAGTCACTGAGTCAGTCCGCCTAACCTCTATTGGGATAATAATCAGGAATGAAGGGTGCCTCTGAGTTGTGAATGTGCCCCTCCACCATGTCCTATGTATATCACTCCTGAAGTTCATGTATTTCCAGCGTGTATCCTGGTGGGATCTGGATATTCTGAGATGCAGCATGGCCATTACGTGAGGGTATGACCTGGCCTTCTATGTAAGGCACAGATTGCCTATGAAGAGGCAGTATGTCACTGAGTAGAGCTGCTGCTACTTTAACCAGTCAGTATGTGGCATCTGTTTGAGCACTTTGATCACCTTGTCGAGGTACATATGTGGTAGCCCCAGTTGCTGCAGGTGTCTGGTAAGGTGCATGCCGACAGGTTCATCATAGTCAATTATGGGCATGATGAGGGATGAGTAAAGGGCACAATGTCCTCCCCTGGCCTACATGTGGATCCCATGATGATGTGGCCCATATCACATGCTTACCTAACCACTTTGTCCATGTTGTTGTCAAATGGTAGGATGCTATCAACCTCGTACCCCAAGGTCCGTAATTCCTAGGTCTGCACTTACTGGATTAACACATATGTGGTACATTGTGGTCATTTACTGTTTGACAAAGGGATGACTATACTCTTTCTGTCATTCATGTTGAGGCCATGGCTGTGGCACAAGTCGTGTGTTTGCAAGAGTCCCTTTTGGAGGATGCGTGTGTTAGCTGTTGAGTTGATTATGGTGTTCGGTCTGCAGTCACCTGTGACGTGCTGAGCCACAGTACTTCCATGTTGGCCTGTACCTATGACAAATATATAATGAACATGACAGCCCCTAGGGCTTTGCCTTGTGGGACACCACTTGTACCAGGTTGGAGGCTGACATGGCTCCAGCAATTCTACCATGTGTGTTCTGCCCTTGAGCCACTGTGCAATACCCATAGTGACATAGGGGTTAATATGTACACTGGTGGGCTTCCCTAGAATGCACAAGTGGGGTATTGTATCCAAGGCTTATGCAAGGTCCAGGTAGGCTGTGTGGACCTCCTACCCCTTGACAGTGGCCTTGGTGACTGTTTCAAACAAAGCAAACAGGTTTGATAGGCAGGATTTGCCATTGACAAAGCCAAACTGTGTATGGTGACATGTCTGTAGGTCCACAATATCTAGATATGTGAGGTTCTTGATGATTCTTGCCATAGCTTTGCAGACAAAGCTAGTCAGACATATGGCGAGTAGTGTCCAGGATCCGTGCGGCACCACCTGCATGTTGAGGGACCACTGTTGCTGTATGCCACTCTCTGGTCACATATCATGTATTAAGGCTGGGATTGAACAGTGGTGTTATGTCTGGGTGTAGCTCTTCTTGTGGTTCATGTAGGACACAGCCTGGGACACTGTCTGGTCCCATTGATGCAGTGTTTACTGCTTTGGGAAGGGCATCTCTTACCTGAGCATCTGTGATGTCAGGGGGGGGAAGCACTGTGATGCGAGACATATGTTCCCTTTGGTGTGGTGGGAGAGAAGGCAGCATTGAACCTGTCCACTAGGATGATGGCAATGTCTGTGTGTTTTATATTTTGTGTGACATATTGTATTACCTCTGAGCATATCAGGGTAGTACCACCCAGGTTACTAACATAACTACAGGCAGCCTTGTGATTATCCTCAGTGGCTTGTGGAATCCTCTCTCAAAGATGGCCTTAGACAATCATATGGGTGCCTGTAGTTGTCTTCCAATACTCATCAGTGGTGCCTTCACATTTTGGGAGGTTGTTGTATCATGTAGTGGCGCCATCCTTCTATTGTATAGTGTGTTTATGGCTGGTGTCCGTGCCCAGGACATCTGTCTTTGGAGAATTGGGTCATGCTTTCATATGTGGCTTCATGATCCATGCATTCCTGAATGTGTCCACAGAATGCCTCTATACAGGTATCTGCAGTCTGGTCCATAGTTTCAACAGGCCTTGGGCCTTTGAAGGCTTCCACATCATTTATGAGGGGTGTGCACTTGCTTGACATGAGCTGTTGACAGGCGTGCCGCACTCCAGACAGAGCAAGGGAGGGTCACAGTCAGCTACCTGTTGGGACGCCTGCCTGGACCACATGGAAAGAGACACAGAGGAGCTCTTACAGCACCCTCTCAAACTCAGGTCTCCCACACAGCCTTCATGCTGACACAGGAGAGTTTAGATTACTCTGCAAACACCATCATACTGGGTGATGCCAGCTACCCAAACATAGACTGTGTACATTACACAGGCCACAATACCCAAGCTCTAAGATTCCCATTGATCAGACATTCTTTGGCTATGGAACAGGTAACCAACCTTCCCACAAGAGGCGCAGATATACTAGAGCTGATCTTTACAAACATGAGTAAAACTAATCACCACTGGGAGTATATCCCTCATTGTTGCAATCAAACCATATACTAATCACACTGGTGTTCTGGATCCCCACATATGCAAACCTCCAACACATCGATGTGTGTGTGTGGGAAATGTCCCTATTAGCAACCGTGACAGTATCGTACAGGATGCAGATCCCCCTTTTGAAATAGTGATGATGTCAGGACTGTATAACTATATCACCTGTAGTAAAGTCCTCCAGTAATTTGCATAGCGCTCTGCTAATGTGTCTTTCTTCAGTGTCATAACGTAGTTAGGTGGGTGTTTGAATCCTGCAAAGGGAATGTATGAGTGTGGTTTATGTGTGTGCACTATGCTGGGAGGGTTACCTGCCTTTTGCCAACTGGGAGAACACAGTACAGGGTGCACATCCCTCCTCCTACACACAGATGATGTCAGCACCCTCTAAGTACAGCATTAGTAAACGTTTCTCCAACTACTACAAATAGCACACTCTGCTAATGTGTCTGTTTCTACTGTCATTGCACAGTTAGGTGTGGGTTTGAACCTTGCAAATGGAAAGTATGTGTTTTACTGTTGGTGGGGTTAGTGTGTGTGCACAATGATGGGGTGGGATGTGGCTTTTGCCACATGGGGCTATGCACTGCAGGGTGGTCATTACCCTTAACAAGCAGTGATGTTGATAGCACCCTATACAAACAAAACTACAAAACAGAAGGTGTTGGTACTGATAACACATGTAAGGTAACACTTGTTCAAGTAATGTCCACAAAACGGAGTAGGATAATAAAACATTTCTTTTATTCTATACAGACAACATGACTACAGACAACTAAGTGCCAGTACTCAGTATAGTGTTACATGCTACTTGAACATGCACATGTACCGGAATATACCTAGATAGTGTTCTGAAGCCTGAATGTGGCGAGTGTGTGGATGTGGGATGTGTCTGTGTGTGCATTTCCGTATGGGAAGCATGTTTGCTGTGGCAATCAGGGTACTACAGTACCTGATGCACATTACATCTTCCAACTGATGAGGTTGCCTGCACCCTGTGAGTACAGGTAGAGAAGGGATGCCAGTAGTAAACAACATAGTGCACTTCTGAAATGTGTACCTGTCATGTATCAACAGCTACTCATGTAGGGTGATAAATAATGGGAATGGCAGGTGAGCGTGTGCATGTGTGTGGGTAGCAGGGTGTGTATAAATGCATGTGTGACAGAACAGATACATGTAGCTGAATCTACATAACAGCACAAGATGCACATTGCCATAGTCAATGTTAGCATGTGATGGTGTGCAGCAGGTACACTTTGTTAAGTAGTATGGGTGCAGATAACAATTGAGGACATTCATACAGTTACTGCAGCAGGACTGATGGGATATACACACATTTATACTGCAACACACAACAGTTACCAACATGTTACTACTTATACACATCTATGTAGTCACCCTGTGCATCAGCAACGTGTTTACCTTTACCTGCACCGATGTTGTAGTATGCAGGAGGTGGCACAGTGTCATCATATGCACAGGGTGTGGGCTAGATATGCCCAAGCCGGCCACTGGTAACACCAATTGACATGTGTGTGTATGTGTGTTTGTGAGGGGCAGCAGTACAGGGTGGACCGTTGTTGGTGCAGTGTGTGTGTGTATGTGTTTGCCCTAGGTGTTAGGTTTCTGCATGTGTGTAAGCACGCACACAGTCCCACATAATGGCTGCCATGTACAGGGTTTTGTGGACAGCCACAGACTGCACCTGTCAGGTCATCCAAATCAGTGTCTGTGGGCACGGACACGGTACCTGTGCCTGGCAGGGGTGCTACGGGCCATATCCAGTACTAACCCAGACTGGGTACTGTCATCGGAAGCAGGGGTGTGTTGACTGGACACAGTTCCCTGTTGGGACTGTCCAGAGCCACGTGCACGTGGTCTCCTGGGGCGTCTGGATGACAGCACAGACCCAGCATTGCTGGGGCTGGTGCTGGCACTTGAGCCGCGCGAGTGGGCCCGTTGTCGTCCGCGGCCACTGCCAGCTGGTGCTCTTGCACCATTGTTATATTGTATAACCATTGCATATTGTATAACAATAGTAGGAGGCTACTGCAGCACAGGGCAGATTCACATGATGGGAAGGCATCTGTTGTCTGCAGTGTTAAGATGCTTCACATTCACCAAATGCACAGATATTGCCAACAATTTTGCAGACAGTTTAGGTGCAGGTACCCCCCCCCCATTGTCCTACACACGTGTTATTAGTTATCCCAGATGACTGTAACCTCCCTATCCTCTCACATGTCCAGGTGAGAGCCACCCTCATCATTGCAGAACACATATCATCACTGTTACGGAATGGTATCCCTGGATGTGTGCTACATTCACCCCTGGAGGACATAGCACCACAGGACAGACTGATATTAATCCATGGCCATACTACAGGATATGTACCTGAACAGTGCCATACATACACAGTGGTCCCACACCAATGAGGAGGAACCTCTACTGACCCTGGGAACTACTGCATCATATGCACAACTGGCCTTGTGTTCTAAGCTATGGAAGTGTTAGTTATGGCCCACATGTACAACAATTTTACATATGTTTATATTTCATGACTATCTACACACAACCTATCTCATGGACATACCTATTGATAGTGAACTATGATACATTTGGAGGTGTCACAGTATACACAGGATTAACCTGCTACTTTGCATTACCTGTGTTTGTGGCAGCTTTTGGTGAGTCAGTCGTGCTGCTTGTATTTTGCTGCTGTTGCTGCTGCTGCTGCTGCTGTTTTGCTGCTTGCTGTCAGTATATTTTGTTTTCTCTCTCTGTCTGTCTCTCTCTCTCTTTCTCATTCGGTTAGTGCAATGACTGTATTGCATGAGTGGAGTGTGGGTACTGAATACTTTTGTAGGTATCTGCATGGATCCATGTGATGGCCTCTGCACCAATTGTAAGGCAGCATTTGCTAATTGCAAGCAGCTGGGTGTGTACTAATTGCATGTCTCACTGTGATTTCAGGACACTGCTATAAAAGGGTATGTGAGATAGGCGTTGCCCTTTCAGATTGTAGGGCGTGGACCATGCTGGTATGCTGTTGACAGTGTTCTGTGAGTGTGAAGGTTAGTACATCTCCCATGCTTCATGCTGTGTTGTAGATTCAGGTTGCTGCATTTATCTTGCCTGTTCCTGTAGTGAGTGTGTATGCATACTGACACCTACAACTATATGTCATATGTATTGCTATATGAATATATATATATATATCTGTGTACATATACATACTTTCATATATGTACATTAGCTGACATTATTGGGTACAAGCTAACAATTAGCAGGGCTGTTTCCATTAACACTACTCTAGTATGGGAATCCAGTAATTGGGACTATAAAGTCTGCCTGACATGCTTTGGGTAGTAGACATACTATATTGCCTTTATCTTCATTCCTACTATTACATGTTCCACTTATTTAGCACTATATTCCTGTATGAGAGTCATGGCTTAGTGGTAGGTCATACAGACTAGTGTTACAATGGTCTTGTGGTAGGGCCTACTAGTATGCTCATATTCTGCTTTTGGGTTGAGTATAGGGCCTATCAATCACAGTGCTAGAGGCACCTTTAAGCAGTTAAAGGGCTTAGTAGGTCTCACAGGAGCCAGGCTGTGTTGCAGATTCTGGTTGCTGCATATATCTTCACTGTTTCCTGTAGTGAGTGTGTATGGCTACTGAGACCTACGATTATATTTCATATGTATTAATATATATTTATATATATGTATGTGTTGATATACATACCTTCACATCTGTACATTACCTTACATTATTATGTACAAGCTAACAGGTAGCAGGGCTGTTTCTGCTCACACTGAACTAGTATGGGAATCCAGTAATTTGGCCATTAAAACTCTACCAAACATGCTTTGGATAGTACATCTCCTATATTGCCTTTATACTGATTCCTACTATTACATGTTATATTTATTTTAGCAGTGTGCTCTTCCACAGCAGGCATGGCTTAGTGGTAGGTCAAACAGACTAATGTTACCTAGGTCCTGGTTTCAAGACTGACAGTGGAATTTTTTACTTTGCAAACTTTCAAACTGAGTACAGGACCTGTCAATCGAAGTGTTGAGGCCACCTGTAAGCAGTTAGAAGGGTAAGTAGGTCACACAGGGTCAGGCTGTGTTGCAGATTCAGGTTGCAGCAATTATGTTAACTTTTTCCTGTAGTGAGTGTGTATGGCTACTGAGACCTACGATTATATTTCATATGTATTAATATATATTTATATATATGTATGTGTAGATATACATACCTTCACATATGTACATTACCTTACATTATTATGTACAAGCTAACAGGTAGCAGTGCTGTTTCTGCTCACACTGAACTAGTATGGGAATCCAGTTATTTGGCCATTAAAACTCTACCACACATGCTTTGGATAGTACATCTCCTATATTACCTTTATACTGATTCCTACTATTACATGTTATATTTATTTTAGCAGTTTGTTCTTGTAAAGCAGGCATGGCTTAGTGGTAGGTCATACGGACTAATGTTACCAAGGTCCTGGGTTCGAGACTGACAGTGGAAATTTATTTTTCTTAGCAAACTTTGGAACTGAGTACAAGACCTGTCAATCAAAGTGCCATAAAGGCACATTTAAGCACTTTAAACCAGGTCTGCGCTGCGCTGAGCTCACGCATGCGCACTGGCGGTGAGCTCCTAACACAAGCGCACACCCGCTATTTTCTTTGAAAGAAAAGAAAAGGGGTGACAGGAAAGTGGTGAAAAAGGGGTCACAAAGAGGGTAAGACAGTAGGGAAAGAAGCGTGGGATTTGCAGGAAGGGTGTAGGTAAGGCCCATAGATGCCCATGTCTTTTGCAGCAACAGCTGTATATTTCTATGTATTTTGGTGAGACATTTGAAACCTTCCACCTCTGAGAGAGGTGTCAGGACAACATTAATATTTGTTGTACAGCCAATTGTAATTAACAGTTTAGATGTCCAGCGGACATGTCTGCGACATGGACAGCTATGTATGGGGCGTAATTTTTTTGTGGGACAGAGTGCCCTTTTTTTTTTTTTTTTACAGGTGAGAGTGGTATGACAGGTGAAGGAAGTCGGTAAAGCTGGGGAGGTAGGTTGGGTAGGTTAACAGACAAGACAGACAAGACGATACAGGACGGTGTATGACACACAGCTGGGCGTTACACAATTGACGGGGACGGAGGTTGGGATATCTGAGATGCACGAGCCCACAGATGGCAACAGTGGAACTGATATCCCCACCCATAGGCAGTTGCCACTGTTCCTTCACAGCCCAGGGGGGGGCGGTGGTGGGGCCTGGGTAGGGGGGGCAACGGCCGGGGCCGTTAAGCTGTGCCACACGAGCCTCGAGCTGGCGTGGGGTCCAAGAACAGTGTCTTGGATCTCCCACGCACCACAGACCGGACACCATGAGGAGGTGAGTGGACGAACCTCCTGCCACACTTGCAGAGGGGACGGGCCCCATCCCCTGCAGCGCTTCCACCAAGGTGGCACAGGGCCACCGGAGGGGTCCGCCTGGGCACTAGTGCCAGGTGCAGTCACCAGCTGAGGTGGGAGAGGTGGGTCCGCTGGGACCTGCCTTCCCAAGCGCTCTAGGTTTGTGAGTAGTTATGTTAGTTTGGGTTAGTGGCATTTTATTCCATTCAGATTAGTTGTAACAGCATGCATTGGTATTCCCATCAAACAAACACCCAGATATGGACCCTTAACGGGGAATCTTTGCTTTTTGAAAAGAAAAACGTCAAACAAAAATGCAGGGTTTTAAGGGAAAACCTTTTCTTTCGGGCCCCCCCCCCCCCCCCCCCCCCCCCCCCCCCCCCCCCCCCCCCCCCCCCCCGCCCCCCCCCCCCCCCCCCCCCCCCCCCCCCCCCCCCCCCCCCCCCCCCCCCCCCCCCCCCCCCCCCCCCCCCCCCCCCCCCCCCCCCCCCCCCCCCCCCCCCCCCCCCCCCCCCCCCCCCCCCCCCCCCCCCCCCCCCCCCCCCCCCCCCCCCCCCCCCCCCCCCCCCCCCCCCCCCCCCCCCCCCCCCCCCCCCCCCCCCCCCCCCTTTTTTTTTTTTTTTTTTTTTTTTTTTTTTTTTTTTTTTTTTTTTTTTTTTTTTTTTTTTTTTTTTTTTTTTTTTTTTTTTTTTTTTTTTTTTTTTTTTTTTTTTTTTTTTTTTTTTTTTTTTTTTTTTTTTTTTTTTTTTTTTTTTTTTTTTTTTTTTTTTTTTTTTTTTTTTTTTTTTTTTTTTTTTTTTTTTTTTTTTTTTTTTTTTTTTTTTTTTTTTTTTTTTTTTTTTTTTTTTTTTTTTTTTTTTTTTTTTTTTTTTTTTTTTTTTTTTTTTTTTTTTTTTTTTTTTTTTTTTTTTTTTTTTTTTTTTTTTTTTTTTTTTTTTTTTTTTTTTTTTTTTTTTTTTTTTTTTTTTTTTTTTTTTTTTTTTTTCCCCTTTCGCGGAGGCGCATGCGCACTGGCAGTTAGCTTGGGAGCGGCGCGAAACGGTGGCGCTGGGATAAATCTTAATTAATGATGGGACATCTGTATTACAGCACTGTTTAATCCTATCAATTATATTTCCAGTTACACTTGCATACTGATGAACTTGTTGCAGCCATACCTGCAGACGTTCAATTCCTGCTTGCACATTATATTACTTTTAATCAATACACTGCACTGTTCTGATACATGGTACATAATAATATTTATTTACAAGTACTGGGTGGGGTTACTAACCTGCATGGTGGCGCAGCCGCACCAGCCTTCTGCTAAGCGTGCATCTCGACATTCGCAGAGCGGACACCTGCAGCTGTAATACAAAGGAATAATATTGGACTACACATCTCCATGGTATCAGCTGGTTGAAATCCTTACATACATGGGTAAAATGTGACTTACTCAGTAGTGGGGCGTTGGGCATTTGCCGGGCCTCCTGGATCCAACGGTTCAATTGGTCCTGCTTCGTCTCTTCAGGTCCGCATGGTGGTGACGGACCTGCTCACCAGTGCGTGGAATGCCAGTAGCACTGGTCAGCTCACGAGCCAACTGGTCCCACGCCTCAGCCCTATATACTCCCCATGAGACCTGGCCCTGCATGAGTTGGGCCTCGTGATTATGGACAAGGAGCCAAACCATGTATCTGGACTCCTCAACGCCCAACGCTGTGCTCAGCAACGTCCCTCACCTACTCCACTCATGCTGACTGCAAGTCTGTTCTACAATCAGTTATGCTGTGTATTCCCGCCTATGGGGCTTATATATGCCGCTTTTCCGAGACATTTCTCTGATTGGCCGTTTTGGAATTGTATCTACTTCACTGAAAATGCTTTCTCATGCTCCATTCTGGGTTTTATCCCATATATATGCTATTTCTGCTTTTCTAGGTATTGCTGTCATGGCTTGGTGGTTTAGTTCCTTGACTCTAGTGCATGGTATCCTGTGTTCGAATCTGGCAACTGCTTTTTGCTTTTCCTGACAGAAATGAGTTGAAGACCTGTCAATCAAACATGCCAAAAGCACTTTTAAGCACTTTAAACCTGTTCTGCGCTCGTTTGCGCGGAGGTTACGCATGCGCACTGGCAGTTAGCCTGTGGGAGCGGCGCGCAAACGGTGTGCGCTGGGATAAATCTTAATTGGCTAGTGACACACATGTTCAGCTAATTGCACACAGTTTCAGCCTGTTTATCCGCTGCGGCAACGGGCACGCAGTTTGCAGCTTTTAAACACCACTGCTACGGGCACTCTGTCTCACGGCAGCTTAGCTATCAGTACATTTCTGACTATTTTTATTCTTATGTTACTTCAAAATATATGCTCTGTTTCATTCCATTTTACAAAAGGGAATACATTTACATTTGTACAATACTGTCTGGGGGCTTTTTAGTGCTTATTTACAAAAATAAAAAGGTTGTTGTAGGGGCTCAACCCTGCTTGCCTACACATAGGGGTACTCTACCACTAAGCTATTATTTCTTGGCTTACTTTGCATATTTAGTTCTTATATCCTTTTCCCTGACTGCTAACTGTGATTGCGCTTAGTAGCACACCCCACACAGTAGCAAACATTTACGGGGTTTAACAAAAAAAAAAAAGGTTTTCATTTACTTTTATGATATCTCTTCACTTTATACACTGATGGCCAGTCGGGGCATGTGTTGTATAGTGTGTTTATTCACATTTTCATGGCCTTTCTCGTGGCTGTTTACTTTCAGCCATTCTAGTTTTCCGGGGGCGTGTCCACTTGCAGAGCTTAGCCTACAGACACGCTCCCTACTCTCTTACACGGACCGTGTAAGAGTTACTGGTGTGATTCAGCATGCCTCATGCACCTCATGCATATGCATGACATGCTGACATCACACAGTTTAACTGCAGCCTCCGTGTAAGAGTTATAACTCTTACACGGAGGCTTCCTGAATCTGGCCCAACGTCTATACTAGGAAACTTTCTGTATTGTCTTTGGAGTGAACTAATGGCTACTTTGGAAGTATGAAGGAATGCAATTGTTTTATGACTTCCAGCATCTGCCAAAGATCTGAGCAAAAGTCTGTGTCTGTATATTTTACAGGTAAATGCTAAATGCTGCCAGCAATGGGGGTTTTACCCTGGGAACTAGAAGTCAGATGACCGGAAATGATGTCATTCTGCAAGCTATCCCAGCAGTAATATTTTAGTCTTAGTGAGACAGAACATTCTGCATTCTGTCCTGGACGTGACAACAGCAACAAAACCAATCACCACACCTGCCTTGCTCTGTTGAACTAAGTTCCTAGGGAACAGTATAGTTCTTTTAGATACAGTCAGGAATATAGCAAAGCTTAGTTGAGATTTTCTTTTTCTTTATTTGTGTGAACCTCTACTGCAATGTAATTTTAAATGCTTCCTGTGGTTTTGAACTCTGATGTCACTGTAAATATATATTTAGCATTCTGAAGAAGGTCTATGATCATTAATGAACGAAAGCTTAATCATCCGTTCAGTGTCCGTGTCCTTTATTGCTTGTTTTAAGCATTAGTCGCATATAGTTCAGTGTTAATGGTGTTTAATTATTTTTCAAGAAATTTTTTTATATTATATATTTAGTATTGTCTTGTTCTTTTATTATTTATTATTAAATATATTTAAACTTTTCATTGTGGCTGATCTGTGTAGAGATATTTAAGTTTTCAGGCTACTCGCATATGTATTTGGTGACACTGTGTGAGCCACTCCTAATAGCAGTGCTCTTGGTCAAACTACCATTTGTGTTAATATTAATATTACATAGTAAGATTAGACACTCTTTGTTAAGGGCCTTAAGATAAGCTGACAGGAGTGACTGGTGGCAGTGAAAACTACTTTATAGTCTGGGCAGAAGGGGGGCATAGCTAGTAAACCTGTGCCAGCCTTTCCTAGGTGTGTGTGTGTGTGTGTGTGTGTGTGTGTGTGTGTGTGTGTGTGTGTGTGTGTGTGTGTGTGTGTGTAAATCAAATTTCAGAGTGTGTGTGTGTGTGTCAGCTACTTGGGCAGAGACATGAACCAATGGTTGGACAGAGAGGGTGCTGGAGATCTTGACTGGGTCACTCAGCTGAGATCTCAACTCTATAGCTGTGGCAGTGGGGATCCTTATTAGAGATCCAGAGAAAGAGGGAGAAACCAGCCCATGAATGACTGTAGTCTGTGAGTCCTCTTAAGAGAAAGAACACTTGATGCAGAGAGATGCATCTGGAAATATTGTTTTTTCCTGTTATCCTCTTAATGAATATCCCCCACTGCTACCAATGGTGAGGATTGAGGCTCCTTGATTACTGGTTGGCAGTGGTGTGTCATCATAGAAGTATTTAAGAGTATAGATTAAACAAGCTTCTGACAAGGCAGCAGTGGATATGTGGGAAGATACTAAGCAAAAGATAATAGAAAAATCAAAAACTGGAAGATCTTGTTTATGGATATAGATAGTAGAGTACAAGCAGTGAAAATGTTTTTACTCTCTTTACTTTTTATATATAAGTCAGGCATCATTTTATCAAGTAGAGGAGCAGTTGTGGACAATAATCATAAAGTGTTGAAAGACTTTGTCTGAGAGGGGAAGAGAGCAAGAGTTAAATAGGGCAGGTTGATCCTCCCAGTAGAACAAGATAGTTTGTGATTACCTAATTTGATGGGATATTTTAGAGCTACACAATTCAGGCTTTTATACATGACATGAGCAGAGGGTTATCATTCAAAGTGGAAAGGGAAGGAGAGTTTGAGATTTTGCATGCAGATTCTTAATGAGAAAAATAACAAACATACAGAATATTATATTCCTAAAGTCTCCGAAAGTATTCTGAGAAAACTGAGCCAACATAAAGGGAAATTGGCCAGGCTTAAAATGGCTCACAAGGACAACTAGCCTAGTACTTACCTATGAACCTATAATCTATGAAAATGGGAATGGAGAAAGTAGATTTTGCTAATATGGATAACTAGAACTAGGGTAGAGAAAATAGGCCAGAGGGGCTAGACTTCACTGGAAAAGCTGTCATAAGGAACCAAGATATTGGAAGCAACTAACAATAGACAGAGAGGTAATAGAATGGGATGAGGCCAAGAAGAAGTTTGGATTGCAGGTTAGGGACTGCCTTTCCTACCAGGGATTGATATGAGAGTATAGTCAAAAAGAAAGGTATAGGGAAGTCCTGAGTGAAAACCTTCACTGGTAAAGTTTTCAGTCAAAGCTAGAACATAAGCTGCTGTTAAAAAAGGATAATTAGAAGGGAATATAAAATATTGCAAAGTAGCTGTAAGAATAAATCAGAGGAGGTTAGAAGATACTAGAAAGAAAGACAGTAAAAGCAATTTACAAGGGAACAATGAGAAGGCATTTTATGGCTCCCAGGTATGCAATTCAGTCCAAAAGGTTTAGGATTTTTACTTGGAAGTGTTTGCTTAGGTATTTTTATACCTAATGCAGACTGCAAAGAATTTTTATATAGCAATGTGTAATGAAGAAGAAAGAGGCAACTGGGAGCAAGTTTTTTTGGGAGTGTAGTGAGTTGGCAGATTTTAAAAATGTTCTACAGACTACTCTTAGAAATATTAAAGAAATGATTCATTTGTGCTGGGACAAGGATATGAATTGTCCTGTTATAGTAAGGCCTTATTAAGTTTAATTGTGTTGGGTACAAAAAAAAAAGACAATTACTAGAAAATGGAAATCAAAGTTTAAACCGAATGCATTTGAAGTACTGAATGTTGTAAAAGAGATAAACAAACTGAAACAGTGATCTTTACAAAAGGAAAAGAACAAATTACTTAGAAATAAATGGACTTTGTGAGAACAGTGCGTACACCCCAAGATTCAATATACTCCATGTAGGCTCCCAGCAAACCCTACTTCACAGAGTTTACATGTGTGCGCAGAGTTGTGTGGCGAGCAGCAGTGCACACCACCATGCAATGCATATTCATGCCATGCACCACATCTAAGCAAGGTTTCATTTCTGGCAACAGTGCTGCTGGCCAGGAAACCATGTAAGTGAATGCAGATAGCAATTATGTTAAAAGAAAAGTACCTACAGTCCGTGGTTTTGCACAGAATGCACAATGTTCACCAAGGCTTCACATAATAGCTTTCAATCTGTTAGTTTAGCATATCTGCACAAAGACCAACATAATGCAGGGACAATTAACTTAACCAGAAATAGGGATCTAGTTGAAATAGATGCTGCATACAAATGTGTTAGAATGAAACTCGAACAAACCTCGCAACCTCTTAGAGCAAGAAGTCTGGACAAATGGGTGGACAAAGGTCCAAAAATGGGGACATATTCTAATATTGCTATTACAAGCCTAGAAAGTTGATAGAATAATAGGTTTTACGGTATCATGAATTTTCTGAAGAGCATGAAGTTTGAAACTCAAATGTCTATCAGTATTTTCTGACTTCAATCCACAATGACATGACAATGATTTGCCAGAAAACCAAAATATTATGAGGAAGAGATCAAAATTATGAGACAAAAACTGGATATTATGCACAAATCAGGACAGTTGGGAGTTATGAACTCAAATGTTTGTAATATTGAGTCACGTCAGTCCTGAGATCATCCCAGTGATATGGCAGAAAGACACAAATTTGATAAGGAACACATCTGGACATCCTAGGAATATTTCAACAGTTGAGAGGTATGAATGCGAAGTATATGGTTCAAACACAGTACAGGACAGTGTATCTACAGCGTAGAGTATTGTGATATCCCATTCCTGTCATTCTGTACTGAAGCTGTGCAATTGATCTGTAATGGGACCTAGACTGCCATGTAAAATGAACACTCAGGGGAAGGGTGTGTGTATTGAATAGGAACACACAGATTAACTGTAGTAATGCACACAGGGAAAGAGGGTAGGTGAAACAAGTTAATGTACAGCAGATGAAGGCATGTCAATGGAAGATGGTTGTAGTAGCAACACCAATCACATGTCTAATTGGTACAGTAGGAACTGTACAGTGAAAATGTGTTTTATGTGACTGTCACACAAGGTGACATAACAATGTGGAGGATGTCTATGTGAGATAAGCATCCTTACATGAATAAAGCAGAGGACATCTATTAGGGATCTGACATACAATTGAGGTAGGGTGCATATTGTCAAGCTGTGCAAACTGATATGCCTGAATATGAGTGTACTCTCAGCAGAGGTCTCCAGCAAGGTGGGCACAGGTAAAAGCTCATGAAAAACATTAAAAGAACCAACCACAGTCATGGACAGTATCAGAATAATACCAGCAATAATCCCATTCCTCTGACATAACATATGTGACTTAGAGTGGTAAGAAATGATTCTACACAACACACTTGAACAACTATCATGATTCATCCACACACTATGAGGTAAACCAGGCACACTGTTATGGCACTGTAACATCTGCTGGAGGTGTTAGGAGGGGCACTGCTATACTGGTATGCGACAATATGAGCAATACAGGCTAGTTGACTGGTGTGCATGGCATATATATATATATATATATATATATATATATATATATATATATATATATATATATATATATATATATATATGGGTCTACTTTCTTTTATCAAATTTACACTTAATCGAATGTCAGAATCCAGAGACGACTTCTTCGAAATACAAAATATTCAAAACCTCTGATCAGCAAAATTTTATATAGGGTAAAAAAACATTTCCCCACCATAGAGAACTTTGACCATTTCCCCAGGTCAGTGTAGTGCGATCTCAGAGTTTTTATATTTAGTTAGGTGAAGTGTGGGGTGCACAGCCCACCCCCACATAGGGGTGGAGGGCTGAACCCCCCCACTTGGGAGTATTTAAATTTGTGCCATTGTATTATGTTGTCCTGGTGGCCAAATGGTTCTTTACCCTATGTAAATTTTTTTTGATCTGAGGTTTCATATATTTTGTATTTCTAAGAAGTCATTTCAGGATTCTGGCATTCAATTAAGTGTAAATCTGACAAAGGATGGTAAACCCATATATATATATATATATATATATATATATATATATATATATATATATATATATGTATATATATATATCACAATCCACACTGTCATGAATGATATACATGCTGTTAATGTTGTCAATCACCTATGTATGTAGTGTGTGCATCAGCAGAACAGGTAGCACACATGTATCTGGTGTAACAACTTGATCGGTGTACCTCACATCAGACAGTCATGTATATTCCACAAAAAGAAGTCCTACGTATGGCTAATAAGCTGTGTGACAGTTCTCTGTGACAAAGGTGGTACACTTCAGTTATACATCACTGGAAGATGTGTAGGGAGGTACATGAAGAAGAGTGTACTGTACTTGATTACTGGTGCGATGAAGTCTGGGAACTATGGAGGTATTATGGCCTCTAATGTGGATCTCCTTCACATACCCAGTACTTGTGCTACATTCAAGGGAGTAGTCAGCACTTTGACCACATGCTGGTGGAAGATCCACTTACGATGTACCCCAGGACAGGGGTCACATACCTATTGGTCTGATTATAGGGTGTGATGTCTACTTTATACTTGGGTTGTGCGTTTGTGTACCTGACAACAAATCTGCCCATGTTTTCTTGGCATTGAATGTGTTGTCATGGCTTTGGCAGCAATATTTGGTAAGTGTTGATAATGTCTGTATTATACTAATATCACAGTTGGAGTCAATGATTACCAACAATCAGTAGGCCTTCAGACAGCTGTTTCAACCTAGGATGTGTATGTCATCTGTGATTTCCATCACTTAAATAATGGACAGGAAAGGGCCAGCAGACAGCCCTGATGTATGGACCTGATCACTGTTCTGAAATATAGGTCACTTTACACATTTCAATATAGTATGTGATGCACTGGTCTACACAGTTGATGATATAGCTGTTTATGGCCACATATGACAATGTTGATTGAATACCTCAGTGTGGATTTGTGTCGACTGCCTTGACCTGGTCAAGTTCCACAGAATGATACTTTTGTCATCATGCATGCACTTGATGACCTCTTTGAGGACATCTATCAGATGTAACAGACATGATTTACCATTAATGGCACACACAAGTCTGTTGCACATAGCTGGAATATTACTAATGTCCATTAAGAAGAGGTCCATGATGACATGTTGGTCTACCTCACAGTTGAGGAGAGTCAGGAAGTTTCTATACATGAATGCATCAGGTTCTGTCCCCCCAACTCAGATGAGTGCATGTTGATGTACACCCTCCTACTGGATCATAGCCCATGTGGAGGGCATGTTAAAATGCAGATTAAACCATATCAGGAAGGTGCATATCCTGAGTCTCTCCATAAGTGATTTGTGATGTTGTCACAGCCCATTGATTCCATATGACAGACCAGAATGAAGGTAAGACAGTGCATACAGCCTATCGTGATCTGGCCTAGGGTTTGACACAATCTCCCAAGCAATTATAATTGAGAACCCCCCAGCTGGGGATTAATCCCTACATCACTAGATGGGTAAACAGTTGGCTCACAGACAGAGCACATACTGTGAAAGCTGGTGAATCAACCTGTACCAGTAGAGCTGTCACCATTGACAAGACCCAGGGGACTGTGCTTGACCATTTACTGTTTGGACTCTATTTCTCAACAGCTCAGGCAAAAGTATATGGCCTTTGGCTTAACAAGTTTGCTGATTCTTGCATATTGAGTGCTATCATTGAGTCCACCAATGATGATGATAACATAGTAGAGGAGGCAGTAACACAGACAAATGATTAGTGGCAAAGACATATGATCTACAAATGCAAAAATGTGTCTTCTTTATGTTGTCCTTCTGAAAAGTGGAATTCCCTGTTAATCACAGCATTGACAACAGTCCCGCTATGCTGAAACCCAGTGATGCAAGCACTGGAAATACATGTAGATAGCAATCCAAACTTCAACCACCAAGTGTCCACACTAGTATTGAAAGCCTATGTTGTGCACATCGTAAGTCATGCCATCATATTCAGATCTTAGGATTTTTTTGAACAGCACTGTAGTCAAACCTCATCAGAACACCAATAGAGTATAATGCTCTCTTTTGCATGTACCTCACAAGATACATGCAGCAGCTGAAGAGATCAGAGGGCTTTCTCATCAAGAAAATACTGGGCCTACAAACCATGCCATGATGTATGTGGATAAATTAAAAGCTATGTCACTGTAATCTGTCTCCCATAGGATGAGGTGACATCTGTTAGCAGTGTCTATTGGGGAGAATATGCTTATAACAGTGTCCAACATGGTGGTGTAAAAGGCTCTCTGTAATGTCAAGTAAGAGTGCATCCTCACAGACACCCAGTTGACTGCAGTGAGAATAGAAATCCTACCTATTTGAGTACACAGACTACTGAACTCAGTATTTATGCAAGCACCACAGCACAAATACAACTTGGAGTGTCTCAGACAACACTTTATAGCTGATGACATTAACAGTGTCAGTTGAGGACAATATGTTAGAAACAGTGTCGCACATGCTGGTGTAAATGTGCTCTCTGTAATGTCAAGCAAGAGTTCATACACACACACACACACACACACACACACACACACACACACACACACAACATACACACACACACACATACACACACACACACACACACACACATACACACACACATAGTCTACTGCAGTGAGAATAGAACTCCTACCTATCTAAATACACAGACTACAGAATATAGTACTTTATGCAAGTACTACAGCACAAGTGTGATTTTTACAAGACAGCAGGTCAACTTATAGTGGATGTCATCAGCAGGCCATGTGGGAGACAAGAGGTTGGGAGCCCTGCATGAAATGTATGTGTAGGCATGTTTAAGTATTAAAATACTGTCAATCCATGGCATTGGAGTAGTAACTGTAAGATGCACACTTCTGCTCTTCTGTCTAGACACACACACACACACACACACACACACACACACAGTTGGCAACAGTGAGAATAGAAGCCCTTCCTGTCTAAGAGCACAATACTTTACGCAAGCGCCATGGCACAAGTGTGATTGTTACAAAAGTACAGGTCACCTTATAGTAAAAGACATCAGCAGGCCATGTGAGAGACAAGATGCTGGGTGGCCTTCATACGTTCAAAGCTACATGGGTACATAACAGGCTACTAGCCTAATAGCTCTAGGGTATTTACAAGCCTAGCTGTGCAAAAACACAAGTATCCTTATTTAGCATAGTTATATGATTATTGTTATCAGAGAAATTTTGTGAGCAGCACCAACTGGTTCTGTCCATGAGGGGCATAGGTGCCACCCCAGAGGTGACTTTAAAATCACCCAACCAGTTGTCAAGCTTGATTTTGAGCAGAGTTATTGAGAAGTACTACTTCACATGCAGTGGGTGTCTATTACAGAGGACTGTCAATCACTGGGGGATATATCTCTCTCTCCTCAGAATGTTCTATTTATGTCACATGCTAGGTTAAGAACCCTGGTGCAAGTCATTCTTGTCCCATTTGATTTGCAGATGTCCAGCATTTTCAGTAGGGCTGGGTCTGGGACTCCTGCATAGGTCAGGCATAGGTCACCTCTCAGCAGACTGCATGATACTGAGTACAGTGACATGTATTTCAGTCTTTCCATGTGTGTCATGTTTGGAGGCCCTGGATTCTCACAGTCACAAACCATGGTGTTTCCTCCAATTGCTGCAGGTGTCTGGTGAGGTACAGACAGAAAGGAGCATTGTACTCAATTATTGGTCTGATAAGGGTAGAGTACAGCATAGCTATGATTTCCCTGGTCTTGGATGTGATGTGTATATGTATGAGGTGCACAAGGCAGAATGCATGTCTCACCACTATGGATACATAGTGATGAAAGTGTAGATTGCTATCACTGTTTGAGCTTAGAGGGGTGCCATGCATATTATAATTAGGAGGGTTACTTCATTGCTGAAGGGGACAATGAGGCATTGTTTACTTTAAGATTCAGTACAGGAGTTTGACACCAGTCATTTGTCTGTGTCAACCCCTTCTGTACTATGTTACCATCATTGAGGGACTCTATATGAGTCTATCCAGTTAACAGTTATCTGCAAACCTGGTAAACCACAGACCATTTACTGTTGCTGGTGCTTCAGGGAAGTAGCTGCCAAACAGTTGAGGGTCAAGCACAGATCCTTGTGGTATTCCACTCGTAAGTGGGCTAGTGGTGGAGGTGCAATACCTAACTTTGTGATTGTGTGTTCCGTCGGTGAACCAGGTGGCTATCCATCTATTACTGCATGACGTAATTCCCAGATGGGAGATCTTCATTATGAGACATAAATGGGAAAATAGATGGTATGTCCTTTTATCCCTCATCCAGGTCTTTGGGATCAGTATCAAAGAAGTCCAAAAGGTTCAATAAGCAAGATCCATCCTTGACAAATACAGAATGGATCAGGTCAAGTATGTTGAAGACCACCTATGCCCCTGTGGTAAGATCCATGCTGATTCCTTCCCTAGCCTTGCAGATAAGGCTTTTTAGGCTTATGGGTCAATAGTTCTAGTTCTGCATGTTACCAGATTGATGTGAATTGCATATCACACAACATTTGATATTACTTTCTGTAGTGTAGGTGATATAGGTGTGGAAAACACTGAGATACTAGGGTTGCAGTGCTTGGGGGTGGTAACACATGGCTGTATTGTAAATATGTGACATATTGTTAGATATAGCCTTCAGTTTGTAATGTTTCCACATGTAATTTCATGTCATAGACATGAAATGGAAAGTAAACAGCAGCAATACATAACATTTACTTTTCCATAGGGTGGCAAACAGCGGGTTTGTGCTGTGGTTGACAAACTGTATACTCATGCAAGATACACATGTTTGTGCATAGCTAAGCAGTGTGCAAGTGTGAGCCACAGTGCTAAAGTCTGACAATTAATATTGAGCCTATGCAACACCCTTGCTGCTCAACTAACTCTCTGGCAGCATGTGCTAATGCATTGATACATTCCTTTGTGGGTCCAAATAGTATTGGGTTCAAATCCAGGTCTATCTAATACTTTAAATACTTTTATTTAATCATTGATGATGCAATAACATGAATTCTTTATAGTACATGTGTAGCTGGCTGTGTGTTTGCAGAGCAAAATGGAGTTAAGTGGCATTGCATGGAAGTAACCACATCATTTTGCCATTGCTCACTGTTGCAGAACATTAGTGTGCAATGCTCACCACCACACTGAACATGGAGTATAAAAAGTCAAGGGATCCATTGCTTTTGCAGCAACCTATGTGGGTTGTCTGTGATTCTATTTTTTGACAAGCTTAATGGTGTTAAAATGGGATAGATAGGAAAGTGGTGAAATAGGAGCAAGCAGTGGAAGAATAAATGGAAAGTAGGACAGGAATGTGCATGAGAGAGGTAGGAAAGAACCATAGCTATCCATTTCTTTAACATTGTAAACTGAAAATATGTGCAGAATATTAACTGAATTTAGACTGTCACTTCCAGAGAGAGGGATGACCACAATGCAATCATGTTGTATAGCTAAATGAACTAAATCAAGTGTGTCAAAAAGACATGTGGGAAATGGAGAGTTATGTATGAGATGATTTTTTTGTGGGGCAGGTGCCCATTAATTTTTATTTGAGAGAGAGAGGAATGTTGGGGAAGGGACATAGATATGTCTGGGTCAGGTAAGTTGGGTAGGTGAGGAAGCAACTGAAGAAAGACAAGACAAACAAGACAAGAGACAGAGACGGTGATGGACACAAATGTTTGGGGGCCACCATGATTGGGGTGATGACTGGAGTGATGGTGGAGATAACCCAGGCCCATGGCAATCAAGCTTGGAGACAGTGAGAATTGAGACCTCACCCATTTGAATTTGTCAATAAATGCAGGGGAGTTTGGATGTAAATGAATAGAACCTGTGAACTGTGTGCTGCTTACTTGTATTTCCAACCCTGACAAAAGTATATCTAACACTTTGTAAGTCTAACTTGACACACCGTATCTGCATTGCTGTTGTGTTTACCTTTTCCCAGCCAGTAATTATTCACAGTTGCAATCCATTAAAAACAAACACCAAGGGAGCGCCTGCATTATGTTTACATCTGATACATAGAGCCCAGGTTTTGGGATTCAGAAGTTCTAATGACTGTTCTAATGACTTCACACCTCATTTGCATCTTCATCATGCTGACATCCCTGAATCTACACTAGCAGGTAACCATATTGCTAGGGAAACTAAAGGTGAGCAAACTTGTTTATGTGGTGAACACAGAAGAGAGGCTATTACTTTGGGATATATCTGCACAGAGGGTTACTTATTTTGATAAGGTATGCCTGAATTTTGTTAGCTACTTACTGCATATGCTGACATGTAATTATGAATAATCTGTTTAATAGTTTCATATATATATTTTGATTAGCACAGATTTTTTGACACTTTTATCTGTATGCATTAGTTAGAAGTTTACTGAAGGCATGGGCATGTCTGTCAGGGCATTTCACAGGTATATATGATCAGCAATAGCTTCACATGAAATATTCTGTATTAAATCTGTAGATAGACAGGTCATTTGAGAGCACTTTTGGCATTTCAAAGATGCTTTGTTAGTGGAGTTCCCCAGGGATCTGTTCTGGGGCCCCTACTGTTTGGCATCTATTTCTCAGAGGTCCAGGCAAAGACAAAGGACCTGTGGCTGACCAAGTTTGTGGACAGCTGTAAGTTGGGTGTTGTCATTGACTCCCCGAATGATGTTAACATACTGCAAGAGGGTCTCACAGCAACTAATAACTGGTGCCAAAGTCATGGCCTCAAGCTAAATGCAAAAAATGTATCATCATACCATTCAGCAAAAAAATGACCCCTACTGATTACCACATCAACAGCAACCTCCTAAGCACACAACCTGTGGTGAGAGACCTGGGCACTCAGGTTGATAACAACCTCACATTCAACCATCATATGGCGGCAGTGGTTAGAAAAGCCTTTTACTTGGTTCATCTCATAAGTAAAGGGATTGCATCTGGTAAAAAGGAGGTTATTACCTCTCTATACTCCTCCCTCATTAAACCAATAATTGAGTATAAAGCCTCGTTTGGGATGTACCTTTCCAAACATCTGCACCAACTGGAAAGGCCACTGAATTACCTCACAAAGAGAATTCATGGCCTCCAACACCTGTCCTATGTAGACAGATTCAAATCACCATCACTCTACTTGGTATCGTACAGATTGCTCAGGGGTGATCCATGTCTCGCCTACAAGGCGATCTCAGACCCTGCCCTACTAGTGATGCTCCATATCCATAAGTCTAACTCCTCACGCACTACCCGCTCAAAAGGCCTGAATCTAATAGCAACATCAACAAAACCTGCTGGAGAGACAGGTCTGTCTCCCAGAGGCTTCCCCATCTCTGGAATAGAATTCCCATATATGTCAAACAGAGCACCTTGCTGACCCTCTTCAAGCACAACCACAAATTTGTCCCAGGGGTTCCACCTGTGTCCCTCATTGTCAGGGGTGACAGGTGCTGACTGAGGTTTCTTTTTGGGGATAAACTCTTGGCTAGGCTTGGAAGGGCCCCAGAGCCATTAGTCTAGTAACCTCCTATGATCCTATGATCCTATAAAATGAGTCATGTGCCTGTTCATTTGGGGGTGAAAGAACAAAGCTGCTTTTCTGTTATGGCACAAACAAGGATATGTTGCTATTGTTACTCTCCTTTTTTGCATCCAGCCTTCACATCTAAGTCAAATATGTCTCTGCTGTCACATATTAAGGTCAGTTCTACACAAATCTCACACTTTTTACTTGCTTACAGTACCAAGTAATGAACTACAAGGATGTGCCACTCATTCATATTATTACACAATACACTCCAGGTTCAAGACTTACCTTGTAAATGCAGCAGTTGCCACAGTTTTAGTTCAGGACTGACTCTGTCTGATGTAAGCAGTACACAGCCAATACATGGGGAGGTAAAGGTTTTGAGAGTTGCCTGGCATCAATGTTAGTTTACATATGTGCATAAGTGGAAGGTTTTAGGCCCCTAGGTGGTGAGTGAGTGTGCTATGTGTTGTCACTTAGCCAATGCAAGGGCATATTGAGCATGCCTACATTTGCCTACACCCACAGCAGCTGGTAGTACCCCCTCTGATTTTGCATCTGCTTGTGGCTGTGATGACCTTAGTATTGGTGGTAGTATGTATGCTCCTTCCCCTTGCTGATCCTGCTGAAGTTGTTTTCTCAGGATCATGTTGTTTAGCATGGCACATACTGTGAATATTTCAGTACATGTCCATGGATTGTACTGCAGGACTCCCCCAGATGTATCTAGGTACCAGAACCATGACTTCAGTAGCTCAAACACACACTCTATGATGTTTCTGGTTTGTGCATGTGCCTCATTATGGCATTCTTCAGTGCATGTGTGTGTGCATTTATGATGGGTTTCATCAGCCATGGTTCTAGTGCATAACCTGCATCCCCTAGTAATTGACCCTGTGGGATATCCTCTCTAGTGAACATCTGGTACAGTTGGGAGGTGTGCCAGATATCTGAGTTGTGGTAAATGTCATGGTTGCCAGCACACACATTCAAGATGATTCCCTTGGCATTACACACAACTTGGCAGTTAATACAGTGGTAGCCCTTTCTGTTTATGTAGAGCCTATCCTGTTCCCCAGGTGGTGCCTTAATTTCTATATGTGTGCAGTCTATGGAACCCAGTATTTCATAGTAGTGTCTACACAGTAGAAGTCCTGCATATTTCTTGCCCTCTGCTCAGGAGTACAGTGAAAATATATGTGGTCACTGGCATGCTGGAACATAGCATTCAAGAACTGATGCAGGATCCTGGATGCTGATGCCTGTGACACCCCACCACGTCCCTTGTTGGTCTCTGAAAAGTACCTGTAGCTAAGAGTCTAAGTGTTATACATACCTTTGTCTCCACTGGGATGGGTTCACCTCGGTTGGTCCTAGCTCTGAGTTGAGGACAACAGAGGCTGTAGAGTTCCTGTAGTGTGTCCCTATCCACCCTGTATTGCTCTACAATTTCCATATCATGTAGGTTATGAAAAGTTAAATGGGGACTGAAAACTCTTCTCCTTCTTGGTCCAGGTCTATTGGTAGCAGCAGCAGCATAGACTTCAGCCTGTTACACATATAAATGAATTAAAGCAGTAGCAGTCCGTAACATTCTTTCTGTGTAGACTCCTTTCCATGGCTGTATTCCAGTAGGTTTTGGAATCCACAAGGAAAACCAGCACTGAGTCTACACAGTTGTTTTATATCTTGTTGAATAGCTCCACCATGTTGGATTGGTTGATTAGCATGCATTTCAGCAGCTTATGCTGTAATTATCATGCTACCATGTTTAGCTTGTTTTTGCAGTTGTGCGCACCTCTACACAGTGCTTACTGAATCTAAATATCTTTGCTACCATGAGCACGTCATGGCATGGCACACACACTGTAGAAAAGGACCGCATAAGATTTATTGAATTTGGCTGGCAGAATAATTTTCAGGAGGAGAAGGAGTGAAGTTTAAAGGAAGGCAGGAACTGAACATTTTATGTAATGCTGGACGGATGACAATTATAAAGAAAGAAAGAAAATGTGATGTATAATGTATGCAAATGGAAAAACTGTTATTATGGTTTGTTTTCTTTTCTATTAATGTATGTGTGCCCATGTCTTAAGTGACAATTTAATAAAGCTGTTTAAAAATGAATACTGCTAGTGAAACAGAAAAGACAACATTAACTGACTGTAGTGGCTGTTATTAGCTTATCAATATTGTTTCTTTTTATATTTTTCATTATGAATAGTATGAAAAAGTCAAAAGAAAAAAATGAACATTAACCTTTCATATATGTTGGCTATTTAATTATGTTTCAACAACTGAAACTAAAAATACTGCGAGAACGCCAATAAGTGCCTCTACCAATAAAGGAATAAACGCGATAACCAAACTGTGTATCAATCGTGTTTTAATATAATATAAAGTAATATAACAAAACAGATAACTCCAAACTAACAGACAAACTGATGGTAAAAAGGACAAACTGGTGGAAAAAGAACAAGCAAACAAACAAGCTAGTTAAGCTTTTTTTTTGTGTTTTGTACTAGCATGGTTGATAGGTGGTTTATGACTATGAAACACTTCTTAGTGTAGTGTGCACATCACTTTAAATTTGTAACTTCCTTTTGGCGCCAAAAAAGGCTTAAATTTGGTGATGTAATAACTGAAAGCCAGTTCTGATGAAGCCCAGTTTTTTGGGTGAAAGCACTTAACTAGCTTGTTTGTTTGCTTGTTCTTTTTCCACCAGTTTGTCCTTTTTACCATCAGTTTGTCTGTTAGTATGGAGTTGTCCGTTTTGTTATATTACGTCATATTATTATATTAAAACGCGATTGATACACAGTTTGGTTATCGTGTTTATTCCTTTATTGGTAGAGGCACTTATTGGCGTTCTCGCAGTATTTTTAGTTTTATTTAATTATGTTTGCATATTTATTCAGTATTGAAAAGCTGGCTTGCATGCCTACTGGGTTGGTAATATGATCTTCGTGGATGGCCATAAAGTATTTACTCAAACCCCTGTTTTGGTGAGAGGGACTTTAGCCTACAAAAATAACAGCTGAACTAAGACACTGACAGAACTGTATTTCTGTAGTTATATAGAATGTTGGAAAACATTAACATTCATGGCTAACCCTCGCTTTCAAGTATTGTGAATATGTTAATATGTACGAACATCAAATAGGAGGAAAAATCTTGGAAAAAATTAGTTTCTAAGAAAGCGTGACTTCAAATGGACTCTGTGTCTGAATCACATGCTGTATCACTGCGTGTATGTTACTATCCATATCTATAAACAAGAGCTTCCAGTTTTTCAATTTTTGTATTATAATTTGTATTATCCATGATTACCTGCATAGCACTATTGCTTTGTGACAGAGTATAGAATAGAAAAGAAGAGGCTGACAAAAAAGTGGACACTAAAGAACAGCAAAATGACAATGCTCAAAAAATGGAATACAAGTAAAGATGAGAACAAAAACAATGAAATCAAGAAACAAAACGGTGAGAAGGATGAAAGAAATGTTTGATAAATTATTCAAACAATATTTGAGAGACAGAAACAGATGGATAAAAAAGAAAGCAACTAAAAACAGATCTAACATGGATGCAATTTATGAAAATAGATATGCAAGTCACATATATCAGGGCTAGAGTACTTTAGACCCAAGACTACTTTATTGCTGACATATATAAGTACATGTTTTGAAAATGTAATTAATTTAGACTTAGTTAACATAGAAACATCACTCAGTTTTGCAGAAATAGTATTTTTGTCAACAAAAGTTTCACAGTAGCATATTATTCGATACTTGGCTAATCTGAGAGCAAAACATCATTTGGATTACATGGTTCAAAAGTGACTCAAGAATGAAGGAGAGTTTCTTAATGATAAAAGGATGCTGGCTACATCAACAACACAGGAACAAGGGCTAGAAGTGAAACAATGACTCAAATATACACATCTGAAACAGAAAATATCTGAGATTAAGTAAAGAGCAATACCACAAAATAGGAATTTTTGCAAATAGACCTATGACATTAAGAAAGCTTTTAAAATTTATTTTATTTGTTTATATATTGCTGCATTTGCATTTTTATTTGTTAACAGGGGTAGAGTACTGATCCACATTGATCTTTTGAGACCCATCCCAGGAGTACTGGTTGTTTAATTGACTTGCTCAAAGTCACACATTAAGCAAATGGAAGCAGGGGAAATTGACTCATAGGCAACAAGATGTTTCTTAGCAGCTCATAGCCTTAATCATCAGTGCTAACAGGCAGACATGGAAAGATGAAAGGAAAATCTGACACTTTTTGATGAGGTTGAAATTTACCTCACGCACTGATGAGAGATGACATGGAATGCAGCAGTTCACTAGAGTCAGATCTAGCTGATATGGCAAATGGGATGTCTCATAAAGTGGTGCAGGTAGTAATTACACTTGGAGATAAGTATTTCTTAAAAATATTCAAATGTATGATGGTTTTAAATTTTAAAAAACATGGATTATATTTTTAGATATTTCAGGATTTAGGATTTTGAACATTTTGGTTATGATGCTTGAAAGTAAAATGCATTTCGAAGAGCCAAAAGAGGCCTGATTGCTTGGCTTAAAGTACATAAAAGTTATATCCAAAATAAATAGTAAAGACTGGTATGTAGTCTTGATGGAATGTAGCTGAAAATATAAAAAAATATAATTTTTAAATGAGTGTATGTCTCCAAAGAGGGCAGCACAGTGGCACAGCAGGTAGTGTTTTTGCCTCCAGCAAGAAATTTGATTCACAGCTGGGGTGCCTTCTGTGCAGAGTCTGCATGTCCTTCCTGTATTTGTGTGGGGTTCCTCTGGGTACCCCGGTTTCCACCCACATTCCAAAGACATGCAGTAGGTGGATTTGGACAGTCTAAATTGGCCTAATGTGTGAGTGCAAATGTTTATGTGTCATATGGAAGAATGAGAGTGGCAGGACTAGTCACCCTGCGGTGTGAACATTGGCCTAAATAATTGTCACTGTTGAGATGTCATTACAACTCCATGTGTGGAAATGGGAAACATAGTTGTGGATGGATGGCTGGATAGCATTATCAAAATTTAAAGACAGACAGAAATGAATACAAAAATGGAATAACTTAAGGAAACCATTGGTAAAGGTGATTCTGGTAGAAGTAAGCAAGGTCTGATATTTTGCAGATATTTAAATGCTAGAACAGGATTATATACAAGCTATACTGAATATGATAAAACATAGAATTAGGTACTCACCAGATTTAAAAGATATAGTATACCATTGTCAAGAATAATACAGAAACATTTGATAATACTGAACAGTAACAACAGATTTCAAAATAACCAATCTTAGTCCTGACTAAAAGGAAGAGGTGATTATGGACTATTATACCGATAGTAAAGAAATACCTGCCAATTGTGAATGACAAATAGAAATATAAATGGAAAGTCACCATCTTCCATTGGAAATGTAGATTGATTTAAACATGGGAAAACAAGTTAGCTTCAAAAATAATGAAAAAGTAGTAAGAGAAAGTTAAGATTTAGACAGAAACTGTATTCACAGGACTTTAACATGAAGAAATCAAAGATAAATGTAGGACAGCATACATGACAAAGTTGAACATGTAAAAAAAAAAAACAAAATGAGGTCAGAAAGAAGACAAAAAATAGAAAATAACTTATTGATTCGATGAAGAATGCCAAATAAAATGATGACCGGATTCTGCAAAATAGCCACCTGATGACATGAATATTGGTTCTAGATGATTTTTACTGTTAAACTGATACCTTGACCCCCATGTGCAAAAATAGGAAAAGGGGTTGTGGATGGATGGATTAATTATCTACAGGTAATTTTAATAGTTATTAAGAGATTAGAAAATAAAAATATAAGCAACTAATAGCAAAAAAAGTAATAGGATAAAGAAATGTATAAAAGAATATTGAAAACCATAGCAGAAAATGGTGACAGATCATTCAGCCACAGATTACAGTACTAAAAATATACAAATGCAATTTGCAGATAAGCAGATATATACAAGATACTTATTTCAAAAACAAATCTTAAAGTGAAGTTCAAATGACATTGAAATTAAATTAATGTAAAAAATATGTATATAATATCTTGGAGCATATAATGATGGAAACTATAGAATTTTATATTTAAAACTTGAAAATCAAAAAGCCTTAAGCCGAGATAGATGCATCAATGTGTTATACA